>NW_012115154.1:3685712-3687895 GCF_000951035.1 Colobus angolensis palliatus
TTCCGCCTGCCTCTGCCTCCCAAAGTGTTGGGATTACAGGGGTGAGCCACGGCACCCAGCCTAGTTACTACTTTTCTGTATTTTCTATAATAAGCATTACAAAACTTCGCAATGAGAAAAAAACAGCTTTTAAAAAAATTTCTTTTCTCTAGCCAACAATGTTAGAGTCTACTAAAATATATCTAATGCCACTATTTTAACTGTTAGGCTTTGTTTTGGAAATAAATCTTTACCTGACTGCTTTCCTTTATTGATAAATTGAGATTCTGGATCCATAGTTTTCAACTTCTCAAAAAAAGAAAAAAGGAAATGTTATTGCAAGCAACATTCTCTTTATGAAAAAGATTCTTCATATTTCCAGATAAAGTCAGTTACTGTTGTTGATTTTGGTAGCATCTACTTGTTTTGGACTTTAATTTATTCTTCCTTCAGATGCTGGCCCTGGCTCTACTTGATCGGATTGTCTCCGTAGATAAACAGCAGCAGTGGCTTTTGTATCTTTCTAACAGTGGCTACTTGAAGGTCCTCGTAGACAGCTTGGTAGAAGATGACCGTACTTTGCAGAGCTTACTCTCGCCACAGCCTCCCCTTTTAAAAGCACTTTATACTTATGAATCTAAAATGGTAAGGCCTTCTAGACATTTGGTGTTAGATCAAAAAGTCATTTTCTCTTGGCTATAGATGTATTAAATTAAATGAATGTGGCATTCGTTTTGAATATTTCTATCATAAGCTAGAATCCTTTTTTTAAGGAGTTTTTGTTTTGTTTTGTTTTGTTTTGTTTTTGAGACAGAGTCTGGCTCTGTCGCCCAGGCTGGAGTGCAGTGGCCGGATCTCAGCTCACTGCAAGCTCCGCCTCCCGTGTTTACGCCATTCTCCTGCCTCAGCCTCCGGGTAGCTGGGACTACAGGTGCCCGCCACCGTGCCCGGCTAGTTTTTTGTGTTTTTTTAGTAGAGACGGGGTTTCACCATGTTAGCCAGGATGGTCTCGATCTCCTGACCTCGTGATCCACCCGTCTCGGCCTCCCAAAGTGCTGGGATTACAGGCTTGAGCCACCGCGCCCGACCCTTTAAGGAGTTTTAAACTTAGGAATCTTCCTAGTGTGCAAAAGATGGGTGAAATGCTCCTCCAAGGGACAGCTGGATAATGGGACTGCTGCTTCCCTCACTCATTCAGATTGCTCATGATGGCAGTATGACAGCCAGTGCTCCATGAGGACAGAGCAAAATTGTCCTCTCACATTACAATTCAGACTGTAGTTGTTGCTGTTTGAAAATTTCCATGTAGATATGCTGGTTCTATTCTAAACACAGCATTTTTAATATCGTATATAATTCATTGTTTCTTTGCCTGCAAATCTGTTTTAATTTCTGTTTCCTCCTGGTTAAAAGGATCACAAATGTTACAATAATAGAAGCACTGAAGTTTAAGATTCTTCATTTACTCCTTTTCCCTCCTTCATTTATTTAACAGGTATTGATTAAATACCTGCAAAATGACAGGCATGGCACTAGGTACTAGAGACATAGCTGTTAGCAAAACAGACAAAATTCCTTGCCCTCCATGAGCGCACATGGTAATAACAGAACCCGCACTGTAAATGAATACTTGAGTCATGCAAGCTACTGTCTGTGGGTACTTTAGATATGTTGAACACTGAGTCCTCATGAAAATCCTAGGAAGAAAGCGGTATAATGTAACCTGGTCACTAGCCCAGATTTCTCTTCAGTGATAACTAAGGATGAGAAATGTGCCATGAAAGTGTTTCACTTTTCTCTGAGGCCCTTGGACATGATTTCAGCACTGATGATTTTTTCTCTTGTAACTCCTCAGGCATTTCTCACAAGAGTGGCAAAGATACAGCAGGGTGCGTTAGAGCTGCTAAGATCAGGGGTGATTGTGAGACTAGCTCAATGCCAAGTCTATGACATGCGCCCAGAAACGGACCCACAGAGGTAAGTGTCTATATAGATTAATTTGGTTAAGCTCCCAGTAAAGGATTATTAAGGGAACAAAAAAATTCCAAACATAATTTTGCCACTTAACAGTTCTCTTTCATCTTGATGTGGGGTTTTTTGTTCATACTGTGCCCCTGTCATTTACTAATAAATGGAAGTTGCTACTAGGGAAAAAGTAGGTAGGGATGGGAGAGAATTTTTTTTTTTTTTTTTTTTTTTTTTTT
>NW_012115154.1:3688114-3690587 GCF_000951035.1 Colobus angolensis palliatus
GCCCGTCTCGGCCTCCCAAAGTGCTGGGATTACAGGCTTGAGCCACCGCGCCCGGCCGGGAGAGAATTTTTAAAGAGTTGTAATTAAATTATAATTTTTTACGGCTTTCCTGTTCTGGATGATTTGAATAGGATTTTAGATTTTATGTATATTTTTTCTTATTTCAATATTTTGCTTACTGCTTGCTAATTCAAAAGCTTCAAATGGAATTATTTTCAAGTTTTGAGCTTTTCAGCTGATTTCTTAGTTCAGTTTGAATGTGGAAAATTTGATTTGATTTTCTTTTTTGATTACATGACTGCAGCATTGTCAGGCAGTCAGCATACCTTCCTAGAAGTAAATAATGGTTTGAGTTTAGTAATTGTTTTAAAAGTATCTGTTACCAACTTGAATATTTGAATACTTAAGGCTTAACTGCAGAACTATTTTACCTCCAGGGGAAAAACATTTATTTTAGTATTGCTGTCTAAAATTTCCAACATGAGAGTTATTACTTTCACCTTAGGTAAAGTTAATTAGTTCATGGCAGGTTATTATCACTTGTCTGTGCAAAGCCTCTCTCTTATTTTATTTTCATATTCTGCTTTCATTCCTACTCAATAGGCAGCCATTTTTTTGGTCTAAAAATTTAAATATAAACATTTACAATAAATATTAGCTTATTAATACAGTGTTCTGAAACCTACTCTTAAAGGTGAAGTGATTTTACAGCCTCATTTTAACTCTTAAGTCTTGTTTTATTTTTATACAGATTGAGTTTCTCTAATCTGAAAATCTGAAATCTGCAGTGCTTCTAAATCCCAAATTTTCTGAGTGCCAATGTGGTGCTTAAAGGAAATGCCCATTGGAGCAATTTGGACTTTGGATTTTCAGATTGGGGATGCTCAACCAGTAAGTATATATAATGCAAATATATCAAAATCCAAAAAAATCTGCAACACTGCTGGTACCAAGTATTTTGGATAAGCGGTACTCACCCTATACAACGGGCAGCATAGTGGATTTTTGGCTTGGGTAGAGGAGAGGGAACTTTAGGGAAAGTGACTTTTTAAATCTGTTTCTTACTGACAGCCTATATGGCCCAAGGGAGCATTTAGAGAAGAATAAAAATGTTTGGGAAGTTTCAAGATTGTGTTGTCAAATTACATAGGTTTTCCTTGATAAGATTTTTCAGAATTCAAATAACTGTTTTTACTAACTAAGCTATGAGTTTAGGAAGACACTTCTTTCTTTGGACCGCGGATGTATATGTGGGATGCAGAGTACTCACTAGTAGCTTCACATCTTAATCAGTTGGCTGTGATTTATTTGCCATATCAATGTTAAGGAATTGCCGAGAGTATACCTTAATTCTTGGAATGTTTTCTCCTTGTTTGGTTGAAATAAATCAAGCATGTTTGGCATGAGAGACCCTCCAGTGTTCATCCCTACCCCAGTGGATCGCTACCGCCAGATTCTCCTCCCAGCTCTCCAGCTGTGCCAGGTCATCCTCACGTCTAGTATGGCCCAGCACTTGCAGGCAGCAGGGCAGGTAAGGTGAACCCTTTGTTTAGATATTGTCTAGAGCAAAATCCGCATTTTACAAGTACAGAAACCTTACACGTAGAACGCGTAAGTGAATTTACGTTAGTCCTAATGCTTGTGGCAGAGCAGGGTAGAGAAAACAGGCCTCTGTACTTTGTTTTTAACTACATTGGCCCATTTTTATACTTCCGTTTGAATGAAACACTGTAGCTAATTAATAGAATCATGAGACAGAAAACAAGAAATTGAAATTTGTTCTTCTGTAAAAGAAAGCAGTTATTGTGATAGGAATAAGCTGGCTTCTAAAATGTAATTTAACCAGATATTTATTGAGAGAGGGCTATGCTAGGTCTTGCAGGCCGGGCATGGTGGCTCACGCCTTTAATCCCGGCACTTTGGGAAACTGATAGATGATAATACTGCATTTATATATGATAGAGAATGAAATAATTTAAATGATTGATTTTGCTATCAAAATGTTTTTAAACACCAGAAATTAGTTTTATTTTGATTGCTTTTCAGTGAAACACTCTAATGTTCCAACACATATTTTTTTAAAAATTAATTTTATATGTAATTTAGCCTTTCACTGATTAATTAGGCTTATCATTACGAATCTACAACGTTTTACTGTATTGCTTTATTATATTTTGGAACTGTGTCCTAAAACACTTTGATTTCTGGTCATTTTTTTTGCTTCCTCTACCATCAGGCCTTAGGCCATCTCACCAGGGTAGATGCTGCTGTTCTAAAGTGGCACCTGATTTTATACCGCGTCAGTCTGGGTTGACGTCCTACTTCTTTTGGGCCTATGTGGTCTTCAAGTTAGTACTTTTTAAAACTCAAGAGTCGGCCGGGTGTGGTGGCTCAAGCCTGTAATCCCAGCACTTTGGGAGGCCGAGACGGGCGGATCACGAGGTCAGGAGATCGAGACCATCCTGGCTAACAC
>NW_012115154.1:3691927-3704084 GCF_000951035.1 Colobus angolensis palliatus
TCTCTTTTTTTTTTTTCGAGACAGAGTCTCACTTCATTACCCAGGCTGGAATGCAGTGGCATGATCCCAGCTTACTGCAGCATCCACCTCCCAGGTTTGAGTGATTTTCGTGCCTCAGCTTCCTGAGTAGCTGGAATTACAGGTGTGCACCACTACACATGGCTAATTTTTGTATTTTTAGTAGAGATGACATTTCACCATGTTGGCCAGGCTGGTCTCAAACTCCTGACCTCAAGTGATCCACTTGCCTTGGCCTCCCTCAGTGCTGGGATTGCAGGCGTGAGCCACCATGCCCGGCCCCTATCTCTATTATATAATAATAAAAGTGAATTTTTTTAAAAAAAGGAGAATTAGACAAAAGCTTTAATGTGATTTCCCCATGTCATGCTAGTTATACTTTCATAGAGCAGCTTCTCGAATTCAGTAATCATTTTTATACCCACTTATTTTAAATTCTTCCTCTAGTTCATTTGGCAAAACAGTAAAAGAAAGAAAATAGGGGTCAGATAATAGTTTTTATACAGTAGTTCTGCGTTATATTCTTCTGCAGTAGTCTCCAGATGTATTAACTTACAAACTTTAAAATAATCCTTTTAGTCTTGTGAATTTTAAATGTTTACTTCCTGAAGGAATAAATATGTAAGTGCAGAAAACAGTTGCTTATCTGTTATTCATTGTCACTTATTGAATTACTTCCTTCAACATTATTTATAAGATGAATTATGCATTTGTAGTATAATTTTCTACTTCTACCTCTGTTTTTTCTGTTCCTCTTTCTTTTCAATGGCTTAGGTATTGCAGTTTCTTATTTCACATTCTGATACCATACAAGCAATTCTGCGCTGTCAGGATGTTAGTGCTGGGTCTTTGCAGGAATTGGCTCTGCTAACAGGAATTATAAGTAAAGCAGCACTTCCTGGTGAGTTGATTATGTTGAAAGGACTTTTAATAATTCTTTACTGACTGACATAAATTAATAGAATGAGGTTTTTTGTTACTTTGCAGCTATATATGACTTATTTGAAACTGGTACTGCTAATAGAGCCTTTATTTATGTAATAAGTTTATGTTTATAAAATGATACATGCTTGGCTGGGTGTGGTGGCTCATGCCTGTGATCTCATCACTTTGGAAGGCTGAGGCAGGAGGATTGCTTGAGACCAAGGGTTCAAGACCAGCCTGGGCAACATAGAGAGACCCTTCCTCTACAAAAAATTTAAAAAAATTAGCTGGGTATTGGGGCATTCACCTATGGTCCTGGCTACTTGGGAGGTTGTGGTAGGAGGATTATTTGAGCTGGGAAGTTCGAGACTGCAGTGAGCCAAGATTATGCTGCTGCACTCCAGTCTGGGCAACAGAGCAAGATGACTCTCTTTTTTTTTTTTTTTTTTAAGATATATGCTCATTATAAAAATATTCAAAAGAAGATAACTAACAAACACTCAAAATCTCACCACCTAGAAATTACCAAATGTTGACATTTGATACATTTTCAAACATCGCTTTATGTACTTTGAGAAAGGGAGAGAGAGAGGGGGAGAGAGAGAAAGCAACAGAGACATACAGAGGCAACTAATGAGAACAGGATGACCTTTTACATGCTGTTTTAAAAAAACAAGTATTTAATTTTACATGAATTTATTTATTTATTTTTAATTATACTTTAAGTTGTAAGGTACATGTGCACAATGTGCAGGTTTGTTACATATGTATACATGTGAATTTTATATGAATTTAACAGACAAAAATCTAATTGAAGAGAAATGAAAGGAATTGCCAAATTCCAGACAAATGTTTCTTTACTACTAGAGTATGTCACCTTTTAAAAGATCACTGTAAGGAAAAAAAATTATGAAACATTATTAAGATATTTTGGTTACTTCCCTCACCTTATAATTCCTTTACTACACGTAAATTTTAGAATCAATTAACTCCCTGATGGGAAAGATGAAATGATGACTTCTTTTACACTTCCTCTTCCACCCTCAGATGATGTTTGCTTATATCATTTTAACCTTGTCAGGTTTTGTAACATTTACATCTGTTATGCAACTATAATATCCTCAGCTACTTAGTTTTAGTTGTATGTTTACATGGATTCACTGCAAAACACCAGTTGTGTTCCCCACCATGGTGTCACCATTCACGAATTCTTTCTTTTGATTTATCTCTTGGTATTTTTAATTTGTACTGAGGTTCATTCCCTCAAGAAAAAGCATGCTGTCTCGTATTCCCGAAATTCTCTAATGTTTAAGAATGTCTAAAGGTTGTCTTTGTTCTTTAATGAGAGGACCACCGATTATGAGTTTCTTTTGTTTAGAATATGTAGTATAAATGATAGTAGCTGACATTTATTAAGCATGTATGTGCCAGGTACTGTTTTAAATACTTGACATGTTAACTGATTGGAAGACACAGCAGTCTTATGCGGTAGAACTGTCATTATCCACGTATTACAGCTGAGGGGGCTGAAGCACAGGAAGGTTAACTTGTCCAAAGTCACACAGAAAACACTGGATAGCATAGAGTTTCCCAGGCAGTACGTCTTTTGAATCTATATATGTAACTACTAGGCTATACTACCTCCATTTTTATGTTGCTTTGGAGACATCTGAGGCAACCTCTGAATCCACCCTATAATCCCCAATATTTTTTTTTATCTGGGCTGTCTCGGTGGCTGAGCCCTCTGGGTTGAGAGAAGTTGAGAGTTGGCCAGGGCTGAGTACAGTGCCGGCTGAGTTACTTGGAGCCTGTGCTTCTTCCAAGGAGATCCCAGGGTCCATTCCACCCAGCCTGTGGTGTGCTTCGTTCACCAGTTCATTCCAGTGTCCTAAGATAATACTAAGTCAGGCCAGCCTTCTTGCCTCTATTAAGGTCCTGTAGTGTTGTGGGTTGGAACTCCTAATGGTTTTTCCTTTGATTTTTTCCAGGACTTAACTAATTACTGTCAATGTATTTCTGTAAATTGCAGGGTCTCCATGAGACTTTTTCTCATCAGCACATTTAGCTCCTGCCCATTCTTTTTAATTGACTGCCTAGTTTTCCAGTTGTGAGATAGTTAAGCAGACACTTGTTTTATTTGTTTGTGTTTGTTTTTATTTTTGGGGGGACAGGGTCTCACTCTTGTCACCCAGGCTGGAGTGCAAAGCTGCAATCTTGGCTCACTGCAGCCTCGATCTACCTGGCTCAAGTGATCCTCCCACCTCAGCCTCTCAAGTAAGCAGGAAGATAGGCACATGCTGTCACACCAAGCTAATTTTTTATTTTTTGTAGAGACAGGGTCTTGCTGTGTTGCCCAGGTGTTCTCGAACTCCTGGCCTCAAGCAATCCTCCCACCTCAGTCTCCCAAAGTGCTGGGATTATAGGCATGAGCCACTATGCCTGGCCTATTTGTATGTTTTAGAGACTGGGTCTTACTCTCACCTGGGCTGGAGGGCAGTGGCAGGATCATAGCTGGAACTCTTGAGCTCAAATGATCCTCCTGCCTCAGCCTCCCAAGTAGCTGAGAATACAGCACACACCACCCGCATAGCTAGTCCTTTGTTTTTTAATAAGATTCTATGACATATTGACTGTTTCCAAGCTTCTTAAAATTTTAAACAGTGTGGCATTTAATAACTTTGTGTATGTGTGTGTGTGTACTTACTGTTTAGCTATGTATTTACATATGCATTCATATACATTTTTGTACATTTGTTTTTATTACTTTTTTAATTTTTAATTTTTTGTTGTTGTTGAGACAAGGTCTCGCTGTGTTGCCCAGGCTGGTCTCGAATTCCTGGCCTCCAGCAATCCTGCCTCAGTTTTCCAAAGTGTTGAGATTACAGGCGTGAGCCACTGCACCTAGCCCCATTTTTGTCCATTTGAACTGATAGACTTGATAAATTCCTGGCAGTATTTTATCAGAAATATATGTGCTTAACATTTTTGTTAAAAATAATGCCAAATATCCTCCCAAACTTTTGAAAACACTTTTAAACAAGTTATACTCTTATCAACCCTGTTGTATACAGTTCAGCCCTGTATTATCCTATAATATACTATAATTTATGCACATTTGTCTTAAATGCTCACTTAGATTGCAGTTCTGTTTGTAACTTTGTATCCACCATGCTGCCTAGCCCACTACTGTGTATGTTGTACCTCCACAAATTTTATCAGCAGATTAAGTTTGTTTCTGTGACTCATAGATATATATTTTTTTTAATTTTATTTTTTCAAATAAAGACGAGGCCTCACTATGTTGTCCATGCTGGTTTCAAACTCCTGGACTCAAGCAACCCTCCCACCTCAGCCTCCCAAAGTGCAGATGTGAGCCACCATGCCCAGCTGGCTCACAGATACTCTGAAAAGCATTTTGGAGTTGAGAGTGATTGATATACATAGAACCGTTAGATGACATTTAACAGAAAGATCTTACAGAATCTGAGAATTGGAAGTCCTTTTAAATTGAGGCAGCAGTTGACATTCAGGGGAAAGTGAACTTTGAAACAGCAATACCTGGTGCAGAGTTCAGCAAGTTTGAGGACAAAGAGGAAAAAGTCTTAGTTTCATGATAGTGTTAGGTGAAAAATCCAGGTTTCAAGGAGTTCAGATGGCAAAGGAGGGCATAAGAATTATGAATACAAGCAGCAACTAAAGAAAAACTTTCAAAAAATTGATACTAACCAAGTTTTTGCTTGATTTGGTTTGGTTGTGTCTGGTTTTGGAGTACAAGAAAGAGTTGAGTCTATTTTCAAATAGGAAAACTCTTCTGTGGCAGGGTAGATTTTAGTAGGTTAGAAGAGGAAGCAATTCTGGGAGGAGACTCTTAGAGGAGTCGAAGGTGGGACAGGATAGGCTCTCGGGAAGCAGTGAGGCACAGGTGTGGAGGTATAACGAACCCGCATGTACCAGATGATAGGATTTTCTGTCAGTTTGTGTTGAGGGCTGAGCTAATCTAAAAAGAGGAGGACTTGTCATTATGAGGAGAGAAGGATCAGGTTCTTGGTTTGTGCTATTGAGTCTATGCTTGGAAGTGAGGATGAAGAGAATTAAAGGAATCCGAAAACACATAGGAAGTTTGATGGCTAGGATAGGTTTAGGTGGGTATTCCTCAGCATGATTAGTGATGGAACAAGGAAACAAAATGATGGGGAGAATGACATGTTAGGGTCACTTGCAGGCTCATTAGAAATCAGGAGAGGCTATGGTGCTATTAGAGGTGGGTTGTTTCGATTTAGGAGTTTTGTAATGGGTCCAAACTAAGAAGTTGAATGGAAATGTTTTTGTGTTCTTTTTAAATTGTACTTTGCCTAGGGGAAAAGAAAAGGCAAATTGTATATATTTAGAGGGGTTAAAAAGAAATGCATTTTATTCTTATTGTTTCATGTTCTAAAAACTTATTTATGAAAGAAAGTAATTTAGAAAATTACTTTTATCATTATAAAAAAATTAGATTTTTCTTGAAAACTAAAAATGCCTTTTAAGATCAATTCACTCTGCATTTTAGATTGGGTGTGAATGCACATGTACCGGTGCTGTTATTAATATACTTACTTAACCATCTTTGTAAAATCATAGTTCTCAACAGGTACTTACAGATACTTACAGACTTTGTAAAGTCATAGTTCTCGAAACTTTTTTATGGCAAGAATATCTGTTCATGCACGAGAAGAATGTCAGACATTAGAACCTCTCTTCCTAGTTTTTAATGTTTTTGTTTACTATAGTATGTTGTAAAGCATTCTACATTTTATAGGGATATTAAGTGAACTTGACGTTGATGTAAATGAAGGATCTCTAATGGAGCTACAGGGACATATTGGAAGATTCCAGGTAACTGATTCTTATTTCTTTAAATAGCAGGTATAAGACACGTTACAAAATATACCATCCTCCCCATTGTGCCCCCTAGATTTGGGAAACCCCTTTCAACTGTTTTGGTTCTTTGGTATTTCTTTTTTTTTTTTTTTCTGAGACAGAGTCTTGCTCTGTTGCCCAAACTGGAGTGCAGTGGCCGGATCTCAGCTCACTGCAAGCTCCGCCTCCCGGGTTCACGCCATTCTCCTGCCTCAGCCTCCCGAGTAACTGGGACTACAGGTGCCCGCCACCTCGCCCAGCTAGTTTTTTGTATTTTTAGTAGAGACGGGGTTTCACCGTGTTAGCCAGGATGGTCTCGATCTCCTGAGCTTGTGATCCACCCGTCTCGGCCTCCCAAAGTGCTGGGATTACAGGCTTGAGCCACCACACCCAGCCGGTTCTTTGGTATTTCTAAATAATATGCTTATATTGCTGCGTAAAGGGGTTACAAACACACAGATCACCTTGGAAGATGAATGCAAATGTCCCTAGCTTCAAATGTTAATACTTCTCACCTGAGAATACAGTATTTCCCATGGTTCTCAAAGAGAAAGGACAAGCTTTTCAATACTGGCAGTATATCTAGAGGTTAGTTGATGGCTTTGAAATTAGAGACATGGGTTCCAATAACAGGTACAACTTTTTGCTTTGCGACCTGGAATAAGTTACTTAATTTCTCACACCTATATGTTTACATTTCTAAAGTGGTAGTAACAATTCCTATCTTATAAGATGGCTGTCAGGATTCCCTGACACATGGTATTTTATTTAAAGTGCCTAGCACAATGTTCTGCACATAATAATGTATTTTAAATGAAACGCGTATTTTAAAATTGGTAATACCATATACAGATTTAGATGTATAGAGATCTATATACGAAGTCCCTGGGAGCAACCACAGGAGTAATAGCTTTTAGATTTGTGCCTTGGTAGACAAAATTATCACAGACATGTCCATCTTGTGACTGCCCTCTCATTTTGCTTCTCTTTTGTTTATAAACTTGTTTTTCATTTAATGAGTATCTTCCAAAGAATTAACACATACTTTGATATAATACAGAAAGTTATTTGGCAAACATTTAGATGATACTGGAATTTATTGCTTTAAAAAAGATGGTACTCTTTTCATCTGTTAGCTACCAATCAGATACCTTTGCACAAAGTTGAATTTTAATAATGCTACTTTTAGGTGGCTCAGTTTTAAGTATGCTTTAAGGAATGATTCCATTCTCCACTGAGTTTTTCCTTTTTCTATCCCTCAAGAAAGAGAGGTTACTAATTTTAAATACATTTAACTACATATCAACAAGATATATTTTTCTTTCTTAGCGCCAGTGCTTAGGACTACTAAGTCGCTTTGGTGGCTCTGACAGACTGCGTCAGTTTAAATTTCAAGACGATAATGTGGAGGGAGATAAAGTAAGCAAGAAAGATGAGATTGAACTGGCTATGCAGCAGGTAAGAGGGGCAAGAACCATGTGACTTCTCTAAGGTTTTTATGGTTTTGGAAAATGTTGATAAAAATAACAGATGCAGGACCAGTGCAGTGGCTCACGCCTATGATCCCAGCACTTTGGGAGGCTGAGGCAGGTGGATCACCTGAGGTCAGGAGTTCAAGACCATCGTGGCCAACATGGTGAAACCTTGTGTGTACTAAAAATACAAAAAAAATTTAGCTGGGCATGGTGGCATGTGCCTGTGGTCCCAGCTACTCGGGGTGGCTGAGGCGGGAGAATTGCTTGAACCCGAGAGGCGGAGGTTGTAATGAGCCAAGATCACGCCACTGCACTCCAGCCTGGGCAACAGAGGGAGACTCCATCTCAAAAAAAAAAAAAAAAAACAGATGTGAGTCATTTTACAGATTGATTTATAACCTTTTCTTCTTCGAATCTCGATTTTCATGCTAATTAAGGCATTTCAGGGTCTAACATTTTTGTTACTGCTGGTTTTTGATTATAGATTTGTGCCAATGTAATGGAATATTGCCAGTCACTCATGTTACAGAGTTCTCCTACCTTCCAGCATGCTGTGTGTCTCTTCACTCCTAGCCTTTCAGAAACAGTTAATAGAGATGGACCGCGGCAAGGTGAGCTTAGTTTTTCATTCTGTATTGAAGGAACTAAGTTGCTATGGTTATGACATAGCTCTCCAGCTTGGCTCCATTAAGATGCAGTATTTTCTTTAAGTGTCATTAATGGGAAACATTTTAAACAAGTTTTAAAGTTGAGCGGGAGGTATTATTATTAGACCTGTGTATAAGACTGGAGAGAACAGAGAAATTCAAGATTTACTGAGAGTAAATCTAGAGGAACCATGTTTTGAATAGCACTTGAGGGCTCAAAGGATCTATATTGGGGAGTAAGTTGGCTGGGTGAAAAAGATGAAAATACAACAAACAGTTTTATATGTTAAATCATGTTAAACTGAATTCAGTGTCTAAACTGGGTTTTTTATTATAGCTCCGAATTTCTATAACATAACAAAATACAATTTAGATACTAATTAGGCCAACTTATCCTGTGATTCTTTAATGACTCAGTAGGGAATGTTTGAATATGGGGCAGGATAATGGGTAAAGCTGTTATCCTATGGAACACTCAGAAGAAAAACCCCGTTTTTATCTGAGTGGGGATAATGGAATTGACTGTGGTGATTTCAGGAAGTCTTTGTGATCTGTGAGAAAAATTTTGTCACATTTTCATTTTCTTCAAGATCTTGTTATCCCTGAAAATTACTTAATCACAAAATATATGTATTTAGTAGAATAGTAGTATAAAATGACGTTATGAAAAATATATTAGTGGCCGGGTGTGCAGTTGCTCATGCCTGTAATCCTAGCACTTTGGGAGTCCGAGGCAGGCAGATTACCTGAGGGCAGGAGTTCAAGACCAGCCTGGCCAACATGGTGAAACCCCATTTCTACTAAAAATACAAAAAATTAGCCAGGTGCAGTGGTGTGCCTATAATCCCAGGTACTCTGGATGATGAGGCAGGAGAATCGCTTGAACCCAGGAGGCAGAGGTTGCGGTGAGCTGAGATCACACCACTGCACTGCAGCCTGATCTGCAGAGTGAGACTTCGTCTCAAAAAAAAAAATTAGTTTAACCCAAAGGATTATAAATCATTCTACTGTAAAGACACATGCATACATGTTTATTGCAGCACTATTTACAATAGCAAAGACTTGGAACCAACCCAAATGTCCATCAATGATAGACTGGATAAAAAAATTGTGGCACATATACACCATGGAATACTATACAGCCATAAACAAGAATGAGTTCATGTCCTTTGCAGGGGCATGGATGAGGCTGGAAGCCATCATTCTCAGCAAACTAACACTGGAACAGAAAACCAAACACTGCATGTTCTCTCACTCATAAGTGGAAGTTGAACAATGAGAACACATGGACACAGGGAGGGGAACATCACACACCGGTGCCTGTCAGGGGATAGGCGGCAAGGGAAGGGAGAGCATTAGGACAAATATTTAATGCATGTTTGGCTTAAAACCTAGATGACAGGTTGATAGGTGCAGCAGACCACCATGACACATGTATACCTATGTAACAAACCTACACGTTCTGCACATGTATCCCAAAACTTAAAGAAAAATGTATTAGTTTAGCAACATTCAACCTTATCCTATATAAATTATGTTAAGAACTTTGTTAGACAAACTCTATTATAAAATGTCCTAGCTGGTAGTATTAAATTTGTTGTTGTTGTAATTTATGTACAACAAAATTCACCCATTTTAGGTATACAGTTTGAATGCCTTTTGGTAATTATATAAAGTTGGGTAACCATCACCACAACCAAAATACAGAACTATTCCCTGTTCCTTAAAGATTTCTTCTTGCCTTTGATTGCATTTGATTGTTTCCTTCGACCCCAGCCCAGGCATCTACTATTCTGATTTTTGTCACAAAAGTTCTGCCTTCTACCAGTGTCTGCTTTTGTTTGTATTATGTCTAGGCTTTTTGTTTTATGCCATGGATGGGGGAGAAGAGTACTGACCGGTAGAATCTTAGTTTGTCATATTAAGACAAACTAAGTCCTTAATAGCTAATAAAATACCTTTATTTAAAGGTATCTTTTAGTGATTCAAAGGGAGTCGTCTTAGGTGACAGGATGTCTTCAAGAAACCGGGGAGGTAGCTACAAAGATTTGTAATTCCGTTTTATGGAGTAAAATAGTTAAATTAGACTGGACATGTAAAACAGTTCCTTTGACTTAAACAACTTAATTCTACATAGTTCTTGTTTTCTCCTGTATTCAGAAAGTTGGAACCAGGCATGATGGCTGAGCCTGTAATCTCAGCTACTCAAGAGACTACGGCAGGGGGATCACATGAGCCCAGGAGTTCAAGGCTGCAGTGAGCCAAGATCATGCCACTTGCACACCAGCCTGGGTGACAGAGTGAGACCATGTCTCTAACAACAAAAAAAAAAGTTTGCTGCCAGGAAGATAGGATAAAAAGGAACCACCATGGGGGGATTCCGATATCTGCATGTTCTCACTGGCATGAGGGGAAAGTTATCCTTCTAGTCCAAGTGGCTCAACCAGTGTGAAAAAGAGATCATTTCACTTTGGAATGGCATGGAATGATTGGGATTCCTATCCAAAGACCTGTCAGCCAGCAGTAACTTATAACCTGATTTATCCCCTTTCCATCTGGCAGTTTGAAAATGGACATCAATCTGTTTATTAATCTCTGTAGGACAATAGCTTGATGGAGACCTCTAACTCTGCCTCAAAAGGGCTCCTTTCTTTCCCCTTGAAACTAACCTTGTAACACAGATTTAACCTGAACATAAGATTTTTCAAACAAAAATGTAATTTTGTATTCTTTAATATTAATCATTAATCACTAATAATGTTTCACTGGTCATTATTAAAATTTTATTTAGTTGCTTCTCATTTTGAGCTAATCTTTTCCATATCCTATCAGTCTTTGATCTTTAATACTTGAAGGCGAACTCATTGAGTCTTTTTTTTTTTTTTTGAGACGAAGTCTCGCTCTTGTCCCCCAGGCTGGAGTGCAATGGCGCAATCTTGGCTCACTGGAACCTCTGCCTCCCAGGTTCAAGCGATTCTCTTGCCTCAGCCTCCCAAGTAGCTGGGAGTATAGGCACCTGCCACCATGCCAGGCTAATTTTTTTTTTTTTTCTTGAGACGGAGTCTTGCTCTGTCACCCAGGCTGGAGTGCAGTGGCAGATCTCAATCTCAGCTCACTGCAAGCTCTGCCTCCTGGTTCACGCCATTCTCCTGCCTCAGCCTCTCAAGTAGGTGGGACTACAGGCGCCCACCACTACACCCGGCTAATTTTTTGTATTTTTAGTAGAGACAGTTTCACGCATTGGCCAGGCTGGTCTGGAACTCCTGACCCCAGGTGATCTGCCAGCCTCGGCCTCCCAAAGTACTGTAGGCGTGAGCCATCATGCCCAGCCCATTGAGTCTTAGAAATTGTTATTTTTCCATTTTTTCTTACACTCTTTTTAGGGTCAGCAACCATATTTTTCTCTTCCAGTTCTAGACACGTGCGTGAGTAGGTATGTGGTATAGAGAAGCAGTTTAACCTAATCGACTAATGACAAACTGCCTGGATTTGAATCCCAGTTCTACAAATAACTTATTGGTGTGATTCTGGAAAAGTTAATCACCCTCTTTGTGCCTTAGTTCTCTTATCCGTAAAATGGAAGCAATGACAAGCTCTCTTCCGATGAATTTATTTTATTTTATTTTATTTTATTTTATTTTATTTTAGAGACAGAGTCTCATTCTGTCATGCAGGCTGAGTTCTGTGGCACGATCTCGGCTCATTGCAACCTCCACCTCCTGGGCTCAAGCGATTCTTATGCCTTAACCTTCTGAGAATCTGGGACCACAGGCACGCACCCCATGCCTGGCTAATTTTTGTATTTTTAGTACAGACGGAGTTGCGCCATGTTGGTCAAGCTGGTCTCAAACACCTGACCTCAAGTGATCTACCTGCCTTGGCCTCCCAAAGTGCTGGGATTATAGGCACGAGCCACTGCTCCCAGCTGTTTTATGCAAACCTAATAGCCTTGGAATGCGCAAATATTTTCTAGACTTGGGCAAATTAGTATGGTGAGAACTCCTGAAATGCTTTGGAGTCCTCCAAGCATTCAATCATCCTCTTTGTGGATGTCTTCCTACCAGGATAGAGACCACACAAATGTTATCTGGGGACCAGGATACCTGATTTCACTAGGAGAAGGCTCTCTATAACAATGTATTGTGAGGCCGGGCGCGGTGGCTCAAGCCTGTAATCCCAGCACTTTGGGAGGCC
>NW_012115154.1:3704808-3716195 GCF_000951035.1 Colobus angolensis palliatus
AAAAAAAAAAAAAAAAGATACATGAGTCTGACTTTAGAGCAAAGTTAAGGGAGTTGTTAGTGAAGAAAAAAGCAAATGCAGATCTCTCCTTCAGTATTCATGGCAGTTTGGGTCATTAAACAAAGATTATCTCCAATTTGAACTTGAAATTGCCACAGTATTGGACCAGCTGTGGTGACTCACGCCTGTAATCCCAGAACTTTTGCAGGCCGAGGCAGGCGGATCACCTGAGGTCAGGAGTTTGAGACCAGCCTGGCCAACATGGTGAAACCCCCGTCTCTACTAAAAATACAAAAAATAGCTGGGCGTGATGGCATGTGCCTGTAATCCTAGCTACTCGGGAGGCTGAGGCAGGAGGATTGCTTGAACCTGGGAGGCAGAGGTGGCAGTGAGCCAAGATCGAACCACTGCACTCCAGGCTGGATGACAGAGTAAGACTGTCTCAAAAAAAAAGAAAGAAAAGAAGTTGCCACAGTGTTTCCACGAAATCCTTTAGTCACTACAGGAAATTGTTCTAATTGCACTACACAGATTATCGCTAGGATGATTTTTTTTTCTTTTCTGTAGGGACGGGGTCTCTGTTGCCCAGGCTGGTCTTGAACTCCTGGCCTCAAGTCATTCCCTCTCCTCAGCCTTCCAAAGTGTTGAAATTACAGGTGTGAGCCACTGTGCCTGTCCTAGGATAATATTGTTATTGCTTTCTGGTTTTCCCTCTGCAAACAGCTTTTATGACATCCCGCTGTTCCTTTGTGTCTTCATTAGCCAGTAGCCAGGTAAAAGGCAGATCATTTTGTTTTACTACCGTAATGTAGTTGTTGTGGTAAAAGATTTTTTAAAGTTTAAATCCATTTATATTTTTTGAATATTTCAGTTAGTGTTCTTGTCTCTTTGAAAGAATGACTTTGAACTGGCAAATTTAGTAACCAGAAGGATGCAGACCAGAAATGAATCCATACAACTAGAGCCATCGGGCAAGGCAGAAATTATTCACTTGGTGTTAAGAAACCCCAAAATTGTGTATATTGTTTTTTATGTGGAGGGGTGTGTGTGTGTGTGTGTAAGTGTGTAAGGTTTATACTTTGATAGAGTTCCCAAAGAACTTTGCCTAATAAAAGGTAGACTCCGCCAACGTGCATCAGTCAGATTTCTTTATTCTCGCAGGATCTCCAGCCTTATGTATGTACCTGATTACAGTGGCTCCTAACCATTTGTTCTTTAAACTATCAATGGTATTTAAAAGTAATCTTGGGTTGGTTTTAATGACAGGTTACATGTCCTTAAATTCTGGGGCATCCCTTTAAAACAGGTCATTTGAAATTCACATGAAATGCTTATAAGTGGAACATTGTTTTATGTCATCACCTCTATTAGATACCCAAGCTCCAGTGGTTCCATACTGGCGCCTGCCTGGTTTAGGCATTATTGTCTACCTGCTGAAACAGAGTGCTAATGATTTCTTCAGCTATTATGACAGTCATCGACAGAGTGTCAGCAAGCTACAGAATGTAGACCAGCTTCCCCCAGATGAGATAAAAGAGGTATGAATCTTATAATGAGCTGGGCGGACTTGAGAAATCATTGCTGTTACTAGGGCCAGGGTGCTGGTCTCAGACTGAGTAAAGACGGTGTATACATTATAACTGAAGGAATTGGAATGATTCTTCCTGTGTGATTTGAAGAATACTCTTTTGCCATAGCACCAGCCTTATAAGCATAGAAACTCTTGACTGAAAAACAGTGAAGTGTAGCACCTGTTCAAAAAAATAGAAAGGCAGCTGGCCTTTGAATGAAGAGTTTTGGGTCATTTATACTGTAAAATCTGTGCTGAGAAAGGCTTCTGTTGCAGATTTTTTTTTAATAGAACTTAGGTAAATGTCTCTGTGCCGTCAGCATCTTCAATATCTGTTTAGCAATTTTTTCAAACAAAATTGATAGCATATGAGACTTGACTGCCTTCTCTCAGTGACCCAGAATCATTCCTTCTACTTAGTGTATTAATAACTAAAGATGCTGAATTACCAGGATTGCTACTAAGTATTTGCTGCCTTTTCCATTTGGCACAGCTGAATGTAAGGCATCTCTTGGCCGGTTCCTAAGGCAGTGCTGAAGCTTCCTGGTGTCCTGTGGCAGCCTGGGTGTTGAACCACTTTATCATTCCTGGTTTGCACCAAGCTTTCTAAAAACTTCCATGTTACTCTTTTAAGTAGTCCATGCCTACTCCCTCTTGCCACTTTTCTGGTAATCTCAGGGGGCATTTATTGAGTGTCTACAACATGCCAGGCCCTGAACTACATGTTCTACCTACCACCTGGGCAGATATTGTTTTTATTCTCATTTCTCATGTGAGGAAACTGAGGCACAGACTTGCATAACTCACCCAAAGGCATGTAGCTGGCAGGAACAGGGTGAGGCAGGAGTCAATGACGGGGTTTAGGTAACCCCTGAAATTTTGGGTTTATGCCTAGCAGTCCTTCCTCTAATGTGTAGCTAATCAGTGATGCTTGTACTTGCAATAGGAATTGCATCATCATCATGAAGTGTGTGGCCTTCCATCAGCCTCACTTCAGTACACCTTCCGTGGAATCCAGCATTGGAACATTAGCTGGAACCATTGTGCTCGTGTGTGTGCCACATGGAGAAGCGGTCATGGGAGCTTTGGTTGAGGGTCATATTTTAGTTATGCTCTAGGTGTCTACCTTGTATTTTTTGCAGGAGATACCTGACAACTGTTGGAAATTCTCCATGGGATTGTTATAGCTACTGCTTGAAAAACCTATCGTTTTGTCTTGCTTTGTTTTAATGTGACAGGAAATTCAGGGTTTCATCAGCAACTCTGTGTTTCAGGAACAGACTTTTTCGAAATGCAGCAGATAAATGTTCATTTGTGAATTTGCTTCTTTGGCTCTAATTTTTTAAAATTGCTAGCTTCTTAGATAAAACTCTTATCTGCAAGGATGTTTAAATTCGAGTGTTTTCGTAGCATTCACCACGGTGACCTGCTGATAGTAGTTTTTCATTAAAAGTTTTGTTCCAGTTGATGTCATTCTAATACCACATTTGTTTCTTCTAGTTGTGTCAGTCTGTGATGGCTGCTGGTGTTGATAAAATCTCCACTGCCCAGAAATATGTTCTAGCAAGACGGCGCTTGGTGAAGGTGATCAACAATCGAGCTAAACTGCTTTCCCTTTGTTCTTGTATCCTTTATGAAATCATGCACTTGAGTGATGACCTTGAAATGTAGGAACTCTTCACTTATTCTCACATTATTTGGGCACCAAAACCAGGTGGAAGGAGATAGAAACTTAATATTTTCCCAGTAAATGCCTAATGTATTTCCAAATCGTACTTTTTTGTTCTTATCTTTTAGAGTAGCTGGTAATACTGACAATATACACGGGCACTTTCTGTCAGGGAAGAAGGCAGGGACATGAGACTTCTGGCACAGGACCCCCACCTCCTTCCTCAGCACACCTTGCTGCTTCCTCTTGAGGAGCCTTCAGTAGGACCCTGTCTGTTAGACTGAGGCTGTGGCTACCTCATTAAGTGAGTGCAGTCTCTCCTTTTTTCTCCTCCTCAGAAACTGGTTTGTAAAAAATATTTGATGAGATTATGTTCCTTTAATCTGAGCTCTGACATAGTTATCATAGAGACCTGCCTATTTATTCTTTGGCGCCATCTGGAGTACTACTTGTTACACTGCATGCCCATGGATTCTCAAGATTCCTTATTTGCCTCGAGAACCTTGTTTAAAAGCAGAAGACTGCAAGGTAAACTTTCTGCTAAAAATTAATGAACCATAAATACCTATTTGTGCCTTGAAAAGCTAGTCACGTTTTTATTTATTTTTGTTTCCAGATTACTTGGAGTGAATTGGGTGAATCAAGAGCTGCTTAGTCACTAGATGTTGCTATTTCTTGCGTTTTACTTTCTGTTCACGGGACATTGTACTGAGCATAAGAATATTCTAGAGGCTGCTCATCAGCTGTTCCTCAGCTTCTTGCTGCAGTTAGGGGCTGACCCAGCTCTAGAAGAATGGAGTAGGTCTGCTATTATGCTGATTCTTATTGCTAGAGTGGGTCTCTGTGACTGATGGGCATGTATTGGATCCCTTAGGTGGAAAGAAATAGAGAAGAGCTGAGAACCCTGGTCTAGACCAGTGAAATGCTTTCTAGGGGCTTCCATTTGTTGAAAGTTGAAAATTGAGTTCCCAGTCTTGAGCCATGTTTTTCATGGTATTATTGTTATTGTTCATTGTCATCAGGTTCCTCCACTGTGTGATAGATGTGTACTTGCACAGCCAGTATGACTCTGTTCTTTTATCTCTAGATTCCTTCGCCTCAGAAACCAATCTAGATTTTAGAAGTGGGCTGGCTATAGTGAGCCAACATGATTTAGACCAGGTAAAGTTCTATTCTTATATTCTTTTATTTTTCTTTATTAAAGTAAAAGGGCTAGGCTTGATGGTGCACACCTGTAATCCCAGCATTTTGGGAGGCCGAGATGGGAGGATTGCTTGAGCCCAGGAGTTCAAGACTAGCCTGGGCAACATAGTGAGACCCTGTCTCTTAAAAAAAAAAATTGGCATACTGTGGTGGCATGCACCTGTAGTCACAGCTACCTGGGAGGCTGAGGTGGGAGAATCACCTGAGCCTGGGAGATTGAGGCTGCAGTGAGCTGTGATTGCACCAACTGCACTCCAGCCTGGGCAACAGAGCAAGATCTTGTCTCCAATAAGTGAATGAAAGAGTGAAGCAAGACCTTGTCTCCAATAAATAAATAAATGAATGAATGAATGAATGAATGAATGAATGAATGAATGAATGAATGTAAGTAAGTAAGTAAAAGGAAAAGCCTGGTATGTTCATAAGATTATGATTTTCAGGGTTGCTTATAGAGACCTGGTTTGAACTCTAGCTTGACCATTTTAATAGCTATGTGACTTTGAACAACTTATTTAACTTCCGAGCCTCAATTGTTTCATTTAAGAAATAGGAGGGATGATTCAACCTCAAAGGGTTTTGTCAGAATTAAGTGAGGTTTCATGTATGTGAAACTGCTAATGTTGTACCTAGAACATGGTGAGTGTTCCGTGATTGGTAGGCATTAAGATCTGGAAACTCCTGATATCTTTTGATTAGCTTTGTAGAACTTTTTAGGTACAAAGTATCACTCAGCACTTACTTTTCAGGAAATCATTTAATGGTGAGATTGAGAGCAGCCGATACAAATCCCGCTGTAGTAGACCATAGTACACAACACTGTGCTTTTACTAACCTGTTGATCAGTAGTGTTGGAATGAATGAAGAGCATGCCAAAAACAATTACAATGAAACCTCGTATTAAACTAATAGCAAAGTTATGTTTCTAACAAAGCAGGTATCAGGGTGTGTGATGTTAGGGAAAATGAATTACAGCTAGATCCTCTACTAGCCATCTGCATGTCCTTAGCCATGATTTGATAAAGCTCTGCTCCTCGCTAATCCCTCTTTTTGCTATTTTTCTTAAAACAAGGTTGGGAATGAAAGGTGCAGTTACAGCAACCTCCAAAGCACACCTTGCTAGATGTCATGGATACCATGCTCCCATCCTAATCCAGACTACATTCACTCTTTAGTGACTTTATAAAAGGAATTTTGTGGCTAGGTTTGTTTAGGAGAACTAATGTTAATTGAGGCCATGTGCAAAATTAGCCAAAGATATTCAGAGGTTTGTTGTTTGTTTTGTCTAAGAGACAAGGTCTCACTCCGTTACCAGGCTCTCGTGTGACCACAGTTCACTGCAGCCTCAACCCCCTGGGCTCAAGTGATTCTTCCGCCTCATCATCCTGAGTAGCTAGGACAACAAAAATAAATATATTTTTAAGTAATAACTGTTACTATGTCATTTAGACTGCTTTGTAAAAAAGCTAGGAAAAAAAATGCAGGTTTAATAAATAATCTCACTTTGTGCTGTGATTTTAATGCAAAACTGAAAACAGGTAGATTCATCTAATTTTGTACTTAATTTTAGTCTTTTAGTATAACATCAAAAAGATCCCTCTGAAACTACATACACATTCTAGAATATATATGAATTCTAAAGCATATGCCAGGTTTATCCACACATGAGTATTTTTAAAAAACAAAAGCATGCAAGTTGGTTTTTTAAAAATGCAAAATGAAATAAAAAGTAAAAGCTTCTTTCCCACCTACCCTCCCACCCTCCCTGCCTCCCTTCCTTCCCCGCATCGTCCTTCCCTCCGTCCCTCCCAGTCTTACTGACTTCTTGTATGGCCCTTTAGGAAATGTTTTTGTTTGTATGTTAGTATATCAGCATCAGCATCAACATTCATTGCTATTTAAAGCAGGTTTTTAAATGTATACAAGAAAAGAAAACAGGAAAAACATGTGAATTAAACCAAAAAATTTAAGGTAGAAAACGTGAATGTTTAGTTAATTTAGTAGCACATTACAAAAATTCAAAAGTATTTTGCATTGAAAGAACCACATTACAAAAATTCTAAGGTGTTTTAAATTGGAAGACTTAGAATAAAAGAAATATTTGAGACAACAATTTTAACAAAATGTCTTTTGTGTCACTTCTAGCTTCAGGCTGATGCAATCAATGCTTTTGGAGAATCATTACAAAAGAAACTTCTGGACATTGAAGGATTATATTCAAAAGTTCGATCTCGATATAGTTTCATACAGGCTCTTGTCAGACGTATCCGTGGCCTCTTGAGGATATCAAGGAACTGAGAGCCTGTGCTTATGCTCTTCTATGAGAGAGATGAATTGGGGAGAACTGTCTCCGTTTTATAGATTAGTTTCTTTCTAAATTATGACCAAAAATATTTTGCTATTTCTTTCTTTGTATATGGACATCTTTTCTGTAAACTTTGCCTAGTTCCATCCTCACTAGTAAAAAATAAATACTTTTTTAAAAAACCAAACAAATGTATGGTTAATCTTTTGATCTTTTATCTAGAAAATGATCAACATTATCAGAAATCTGACAAATAAACCTTCAACAGTGGTGATTTTCCCGTAGAGATATTATTCAGAATGCCAAATTAAAGGCATAGTCTGAAAATTCTAACTTTTTTACCCTTTGTAGCTACATTTGCACTATTACAATATTCAGGGTTACTAAACTATAGCCATGTTCTTATAGAATAGTGTAATTAATACTGTGAAAATGTCTGAAAAAGTTAAGCTTTTTCCTAAAATTATTTAGGTTTTGCCTTTTTTTTTTCTTTTCTGCATGTAAGTTGACAATACAATTGTCCCTTGATATCTGGTGAGTACTGGTTCCAGGGCTCCCACGGATACTAAAACCTATGTTTTGGTATGCATGTTCCTTACATAAAATGGCATAGTGTTTGCATATATATAGATACATCTTCTTGTATACTTTAAGTCATTTCTAGATTACTTATAATACCTAATACAATGTAAATTCTATATAAATAGTGGTTATACTATGTTTTTAAATATGTATTATTTTTTACTGTTATATTGTTTTTTTCCCCAAATATTTGTGATCTGTGGTTGGTTGAATCTGCACATGTTGAACCTGGGGATATGGAGAGCTGACTCTACAGTAATTTGCATTTGTTCCTTAGAAATGATTGTGAAATTTCTCAAATTAATCATCTGCCAATATTTCTCATATAATTAATATGATGGCTATCACTAGGACAAAACATTTACATAATCACCACTCTATTTCTTACCCAGTTGTTTTCATGTTCAAGTAACTACATCATCTGAAACTGCAATTTCCTTTTCCAGCCAGCAATTATTTCAGCCTAATACTTAAGAGAGACTGCTGAGAGGAGAAAGTCCTCACTTTCATGTAGTAACAGAATAAATGCTATAACACTATAGAATAAAATTGATACTTATTCTATAGTGTTATAGTGTTGTGTTTTGTTTTTGAGACAGAGTCTCGCTCTGTCACCCAGGCTGGAGGGCAGTGGCATGATCTCGGCTCACTCCAGCCTCTGCCTCCCAGGTTCAAGCGATTCTCCTGCTTCAGCCTCCCGAGTAGCTGGGACTCCAGGCGCCCGCCACCACGCCCAGCTAATTTTTGTATTTGTAGTAGAGATGGGGTTTGACCATGTTGGCCAGGATGGTCTCAATCTCCTGACCTTGTTGTGCTGGGATTACAGGCATGAGCCTCTGCGCCTGGCATAGTATTGTTGTTTTTAAATGCTTACAATAAAACTTCTATGGCTTCCAAGCATTGGTTTTGTGTTTTGTGTTTTGTTTTGTTTTGTTTTTTGGAGATAGGGTCTTACTCTGTCACCCAGCCTGGAGTGCAGTGGCATAATCGTGGCTCATTACGACCTCCGCCTCCCGGACTCAAGTGACTCTCCTGCCTCCGCCTCCCGAGTAGCTGGATTACAGGCATATGCTACCATGCCCAGCTAATGTATTTTTAGTAGAGATGGGGTTTCACCATGTTGGCCAGGCTGATCTCAAACTCCTGGCCTCAAGTGATCTGCCCGCCTCAGCCTCCCAAAGTGCTGGGATTACAGACGTGAGCCACTGCACCTGGCCTTCAAGCATCTTTTTAAAACAGCTTTATCTTAGAGAAAGTTATGCTGTCAGGTTTAAAAAAAGAAAAATATAAAGGCTTTGTCAATGTTATATTTTGTAATTAATTTACTGCCCACCAGATAGAAACATTAGCTGGAAAACATTCTGTTAATAAATAGAAGTCCTGGATGTGAAAGAATAAATAAATGGATCCATAATGTAGTCAGTGCATATTGCTCTGCTGGTCACGTATATGGTTATCTCTATCATCTGGAGCACAGGCATGAACTTAGAAATAATTAGCAAAGAGCCTGGGCGTGAAATCAAAGCATTTTATAAACTTCTGAAGTACGAAGCCTTCTTAACAGATAAGACATAGAGCTAAATTTAGAACTGAGATTTTGGGAGTGAGGAGGTGGTTCTTGCCCATGTTTTGTGTGCATGAGAGCAAGTGAGTGTGTTTATGTAGGCAGGGGAACTCTACTGCTTCTTGTCAGTGACTTCCTCAGATTCCTCTATCCGTCCGCCTCCCCGGCTGCTGCTGCTGCAGTGGCTGCTCCCTGGGTTGTAGGAAATGAGTGATAATGATGACATCGAGGTGGAGAGTGACAAGCTATAACAGAGATTTCAATCTGCAGCTGACAAATGGGCCCATTGAGGAAGGGGTGGCCTGCCCCTCCACACCTGTGGGCGTTTCTCGTTAGGTGGAACGAGAGACTTGAGAAAAGAAATGAGATACAGAGACAAAGTATAGAGAAAGAAAAAGTGGGCCCAGGGGACCGGAGCTCAGCATACAGAGAACCCACGCCAGCACGGGTCTCTGAGTTCCCTCAGTATTTATTGATAATTATCTTTACCATCTTAGAAAAAAGGGAAGTGGCAGGATAATAGGATCATCGTAGGGAGAAGGTCAGCAGTTAAGACATGAATAAAGATCTCTGTGACATGAATAAGTTTAAGGAAAAGTGCTGTGCCTTCATATGCATATGAAGACATCTTCATAAACCTTTTTAGTGCATAAAGAGCAGCATTGCGCTAGCAAGTCCCACCTTTCGCCCTACGGCGGTTTTCTCCTTTCTCAGTAAACAGAACATACAATCGGGTTTTACACTGAGATGTTCCATTGCCCAGGGACGGGCAGGAGACAGATGCTTTTCTCTATCTGAACTGCCAACAACCGCCAAGAGGCCTTCTTTCCTCTTGTACTGGTCCTCCTCAGCACAGACCCTTCACGGGTGTCAGGCTGGGGGACGATCAGGGCTTTCCCATCCCACGAGGCTATATTTCAGACTATCACGTGGGGAGAAACCTTGGACAATACCTAGCTTTCCTAGGCAGAGGTCCCTGTGACCTTTGGCAGTGTACGTGTCCCTGGGTACTTGAGATTAAGAGAACGGTGATGACTTTTAACCAGCAAGCTGCCTTCAGGCACTTGTTTAACAAAGCACATCCTGTACAGCCCAAAATATTAAACCTTGAGTCACCACAGCACATGTCTCTTGCAAGGACAAGGTTGGGGGTAGGGTCACAGATTAACAGCATCTCAAATACAGAACAAAATGGAGTCTCTTATGTCTACTTCTTTCTATATAGACACAGTAACAGGCTGATCTCTCTTTTCCCCACACATCATGATGCACTAGAATGAAATCGTAGGGACCACATCAAAGGCAGCTTTCAGTTTGTGGGACTCAGTCCCAATACGCCAAGGAAAGAAGGCATCCGGGGCCCAAATCCTAGACAAAGCCATAGAGTATATCCAGCCTATGTGGAGGGAAAAACCACACGCCAGTGAGAAATTGATGACCTCAGCAGTAGAATGCTCTTCTGAAGCAGGAAGTCCGTGCACTGAAGGGGAAGTCAAGTGCCCAGCCACAGGCCAACTATCCCCCCTCAGACAGCATCCTCTACACCAATGCCAAGGGCAGCACCACCTCTGCCTTTGATGGGGCTCTGACTCCAGCTCAGAGTTGGAGCTTGAAGAGCCCTGAAGTAGGAAGAAACTCCAGATGGAGGCCAGCTGAGTTACTCAGGGCAGACTAGCAATGAAGACCGTCTCCATCATCCTTCTTTCCGTTTCCTCAGAACCATTTCAGAGACTATTTTTCTCTTTCTCCCTTAAAAATGTTTTTTAAATGTTTATGTAAAAGCTCTCGGGGCGTGGCGCAGTAGCTCACGCCTGTAATCCCAACACTTTGGGAGGCTTTGAAGCGGGCAGATCACTTGAAGTCAGGAGTTCAGGACCAGCCTGGCCAACATGGTGAAACCCTGTCTCTACTAAAATTACAAAAATTAGCCTGGCCTGGTGGCGCACGCCTGTAATCCTGGCTATTTGGGAGGCTGAGGCAGGATAATTGCTTGAGCCCAGGATATGGAGGTTGCAGTGAGCCTAGATGGTAACACTGCACTCCAGCCTGGGCAACAGAGCAAGAGTCTGTCCCCCTCCCTACCCCATCCCCCAAAAAAATCTCTTGTGCTCCTTCCTCATTTCCACTATAACTGTTTTGTTTTTTGTTTTTTTAACAAACAAATGTATTCCCTTCAGGGATTCCCTGTCCCCACCAATAATTTTTAGACCAAAACATTTTTCCTAGCTTGGCAGCTTTTTCTGTAGAGGACAGATAACCAGCCTGACTTCTGAGCACAGTGTCCTACCTACTCCACCAGCGCCTCCAGCCCTGCCAGGCATTTGCCTGGAGGACATCTGCCCCACCCAGGCTGCCTCCGGGTTCACATTCACCTCTGTTTAATAGACTTTGAGAATCTGTGAACTGCTCTACTTTAAGACGACTGGGCCGGGTGCGGTGGCTCACGCCTGTAATCCCAGCACTTTGGGAGGCAGAGGCGGGGCAGATCACTTGAGGT
>NW_012115154.1:3717004-3723294 GCF_000951035.1 Colobus angolensis palliatus
CAGGATGGTCTCGATCTCCTGACCTCGTGATCCGCCCATCTCGGCCTCCCAAAGTGCTGGGATTACAGGCTTGAGCCACCACGCCCGGCCCAATGATGGTGTTTTGATATTTATTTCCTGCTACTGAAATTTGAATCTGAGTGAATTGTCCCTATTTCTTAATAATACCGGTATTGCAAAATAACAGATTCATAAAGTAATGATCAAATCTTCCTTTCTGTGTGTATGTCTAAGAAATAGAGCCAACTGACTTTGTATGTAAATACCAAGAGTAATTTACCTGGTGCTAAACTCCGTATCCCAGTGTGGGCCTTTCCCTGCCCCAGCTACTTCCCTTCCTGTGGCCCTGCTACCTGCCTCCATTGTGTGATCCAGCCCTGGTTCTGGCTGCGGTCAACAGATCCCAGTGAAGGGTTTTGTGTGTTTATGCCTCATTTGTCTTTTTCCTGCTCCGTTCCTGGCATTTGCTAATTTCTAGTATACATTCTGTAGTCTCTGTCTGGGTTTGATTCCATTCCATAGAAATAAAAAGTATGTTGTACAGATCCTTGCAAGAATTGTCTCACAAGTTAAGGCTTCCTCCCTTTACTATAAGACTATAGTCTTAAAAAAATAAAGATTTTGGATTTACTACGTTTCATATTGTTTTCTTATCATTTTGTCCCAAATTACCACTGACTGTGGATCAGAATCTGGGGCAGTGGAGAAGTGTGTGGGAGGGAGTGGCGGGCAGGCCTGCAGCTGCACGGTGCTGCTGACGAGAAATGTTTGTGTGACACAGCGGGGAGAGGCTGACATTCAGCCTGACCTCTGCATTCTGTTACCTGGGGCATGCAGAGAGGGCGCCAGGTGCAGCATGCACTCTTCAGCGAAGCAAGCAAAGAGGATAAAACCAGGTGTTCGATAGTTTGTTTTAAAAGCTACATTTAAATTTTAAACACATGTAGGATTTAAATATGTCATTTTTACTCAGTGAATCAGTTTGGTGGGTTAGAAAATCAAAAAGAGGTACACACTCTCTTCCTAGTCATTACTACTGTAGTCTTGGTCAGTTGGTAATATAAAAATTATGTCTGAACTTTATCTGAGCTTTAACAGCTGTTAATATACAACATAACCTTTTCTAAATATTTATCTAGTGTTTTCTCAACTTATTTATTTTATTATTATTTTTTGAGACTAAGTCTTGCTCTGTCGCCCAGGCTAGAGTACAGTGGCACAATCTGAGATCACTGCAACCTCCGCCTCCGGGTTCAAGTGATTCTCCTGCCTCAGCCTCCCAAGTAGCTGAGGTTACCGGTGCCCGACGCTATGCCCGGCTAGTTTTTGTATTTTTAGTAGAGACAGGGTTTCACCTTGTTTGCCAGGCTGTTCTCAAACTCCTTGACCTCTGGTGATCCGCCCGCCTCCACCTCCTAAAGTGCTGGGATCACAGGCATGACCCAGCCTTCCCAATTATTCTGAACAATTTTAAATCTTCAAAAGAATTGGAAGAAAAGTACCATGAACCCATACAGTTTTCACCTAGATTCACCAGTTGTCAACAGTTTGCACATTTACTTTGTTTTTTGTGTATATACACTAGTTTTCTTCCCTAAATTGTAGACATTATGACACTTTATCCCTATTTTAGCAAGTGAGAACAAGGATATTTTTCTTCCTAACCACAATACCATTATCATAGCCAAGAAATTTGACAATAAAATACAATAAAAATATCTAATCTGTCCATTAAAATTTCAGTTGTTCCAAAAATGCACTTGATAACTCTTTTTTAAATTTTTTTTTGACTGGGATCCAATTAAGAATCAGACATTGGCCTGGCGCGGTGGCTCACGCCTGTAATCCCAGCACTCTGGGAGGCCGAGGCGGGTGGATCACGAGGTCAGGAGATCAAGACCATCCTGGCTAACACGGTGAAACGCTGTCTCTACTAAAAATACAAAAAATTAGCTGGGTGTGGTGGCGGGCGCCTGTAGTCTCAGCTACTTGGGAGGCTGAGGCAGGAGAATGGCGTGAACCAGGGGGCGGAGCTTGCAGTGAGCCGAGATCGCGCCACTCTGTCTCAAAAAAAAAAAGAATCACACATTATATTTAGTTATCTCTTTTTTTTGTTTTATTTTTTGAGACAGAGTCTCGCTCTGTTGCCCAGGCTGGAGTACAGTGGCTTGATCTTGGCTCACTGCCACCTTTGCTTCCCGTGTTCAAGTGATTCTTGTGCCTCAGCCTCCTGAGTAGCTGGGATTATAGGAGTGCACCACCATACCCGGCCTATTTTTGTATTTGTTTTAGTAGAGACAGGGTTTCACTGTATTGGCCAGTCTGCTCTCGAACTCCTGACCTCAAGTGATCTGCCCACCTTGGCTTCCCAAAGTGCTAGGATTACAGGCATGAGCCACCACACCCGGCCCAATATTTAGCTATCTCTTTAGTCAATTTTTATTCCAAAACGGTTTCCTGGCTTTTTGGAGGATGGGAGGCTTTTATAACTCACATTTTTTAGCTGCTTTGGAAAAGGTTCTACAATTTGTTTTCTTTTGATTAGACTCAGGTTAAACACTTGTGGCCAGAATACCACACTTGTACAGTTGATTTGTGCCTTCGATGTATCACATCAGGAGGAGGTGCATATCATTGTGTCCAATTATATTAAGCTTGACCACTTGGTTAAGTTGGTACTTGACACACATCTTTGTTGTAAAATATATGTTTCCCATTATAATAAGTGATCCATGGAGGGATACTTTAAATATCTTTTTCTTAAAAAACTTTGCAACTGGGATGCGCCCCTGGCCTTTTTTTTTTTTTTTTAGATGGAGTCTCGGTCTGTTGCTAGGCTGGAGTGCAGTGGCGCGATCTCGGCTCACTGCAACCTACACCTCCCAGGTTCAAGTGATTCTCCTGCCTCAGCCTCCCGAGTAGCTGGGACTACAGGCATGCACCACCATGCTGGGCTAATTTTTTGTTTTTAGGTGGAGTCTCGCTCTGTTGCCAGGCTGGAGTGCAGTGGCACGATCTCGGCTCACTGCAACCTCCACCTCCTGGGTTCAAGTGATTCTCCTGCCTTAGCCTCCTGGGTAGCTGGGACTAAAGGCATATGCCACCACGCCCAGCTAATTTTTGTATTTTTAGAGACACGGTTTCACCATGTTGGCCAGGATGGTCTCGATCTCTTGACCTCATGAACCGCCTGCCTCGGCCTCCCAAAGTGCTGGGATTACAGGTGTGAGCCACCGTGCCCGGCCCAGTCATCATACTTTTTAATTTTGCCAGTCTAATGGGTATAAAATGTTATCTTGATTGATTTGCATAGTTTGTGTACCATTCTTTCCCCCCCTTTAAAAAGCTTTACCCATTTTTTTTCTATTGGGTTTTTTCTTTTTGATGTGTAGGAGGTAATTACACATCCTGAATTTATGTGTAATTGCTGAATTACACATGGCTGAATTGAAGCCATTCAGAATGGCTTCAATTTTTTTCAGTTTTCTCTTTTCAGATAACCCAATCTGTTGGATTATCTTTTCAACTTTTTTATGGTATACTTGTTTGCATTTTAACGTGTCAAATCTTTTCCTTGATGGTATGTGCTCTTTATCTAAGAATTTTCTCCCACTTGAAATCATAAAGATACTCTTCTGTATTTTCTTTTGGCATTTAAAAATGTTGCCTCCTCCTTAGGTCATTAATTTTTCTGGCATTGATATTTGTGAATGGTATAAGCTACGTTTACTTTTTTCCATATGGATAATTTTATGATTTATTGAATAGCACATTCCTTCCCACTGATACCTTTGTCAGTGCCTCAAATGGTAGCATACCAACACTTTGCTTTTTTCACTTGAGGATATTTTCATATCAGCACATATAAAGCTCTTTTCTCTTGCACAAGTATTTCAATGTAGATATATAGCATGATTTTAATTGGCAATTTATTGGTTAACATTGTTTCCAAGCTTTTTCTACCATGAATGTTTTTGAGCATAATTTCAGCAATTGCTAGGAGAAAGTTATGCTTATTTAAAATTATAGTTCTGGCCAAACTTCATCCATGAAAGTTTTAACAATTCATTCCCCCCTCAATGTATAAACGGTGCCTGTTCTCCCACTTCTTCCAACACAGTATGTTATCAAACTGTTTAAATTTTATTTCATTTATTATTTTTTTGAGACAGGGTCTCACTTTGTCACCCAGGCTGGCATGCATGCAGTGGTGCAGTCACAGCTCACTGCAGCCTTGACCTCCCGGGTTCAAGCGATCCTCCTGCCTCAGCACCCCCAAGTAGTTGGACTACAGGCGCACACCATCACAGCCAGCTAATTTTTGTATTTTTTTTTGTAGAGATGGGGTTCCACCATGTTGCCTACGCTGGTCTCAAATTCCTGGACTCAAGCGATCTGCCCACCTCAGCTTCCCAAAGTGCTGGGATTATAGGCATGAGCCACCACGCCTGGCCAACCTTTCTGATTTTTGCCAATTTGGAGAAAAATGGTAGCTCATTGTAGTATTAATCCACATTTCTCTTAGTATTAATATAAATGCTACTCACAGTATCTTTTCATACATTTGAACCATTTGTATTTCCTTTTCTGTGAACTGTTCAAATTTTTGGCCATATTTTATTGAGCCATTGGTCTCACTGATTTGTAGCAGATCTTTATATAAATGAAGTTAGTTCTGTCACCTGTTTCACAAAAAGTGTTTACAGAATTTTAACATTTTTATGTAGTTGATTTTCTCAATCTCTTATGGCTTCTGGATTTTGTATCATGTTGGTCATGTGAAAAAGCTTCCACTCTCATTTGCAGATTATAAAATAACTTCTCTCTTTTTCTCCTACTGATTTTAACATTTTTTTGTCTTGTTTAAGCTGTTATTTATGTGTGCAGTGCCATTTATGTTATCTGTAATTTATGTGCAAAGTGTGAAGTAGGAACCCAACATCATTATTTTTTCCAGGTAATGATCCTAGTTAGATGAGTATCATTTGCTGAATGATCCATCTTTTCTCCATTTAGTGCTTAGAATCACTGGTATGGGACTGGAAAAGGTAGAGATCAAAAAATTAGAATTTTAAAAGGCAAGTATCAGAGAAGACCACTGGATAAGAGAATTGAGAGTAACAGTCCTTAAAGTGCTGGTCTCTTGGGGTATAGACTAGACAGAAAAGGATTGAAGCCTTCCAGAAGGGAGCACATAGCTCATGAGAATATGGAATAGCTGAGTGGAGATCTGGCTAAGGTCAAAGGGCTGATAGGAGAGGAGGTAGGATTTTGGGGTATACTTCACAGGTCTACGATATGACAAAGTGTTATGATCATGGCAGAGCACTGCTGAAGGGGGGTGAAGGTGAAGGTCACTGGAAGGAAGGAGTTCTGGAAAGTACAAGTGTATATGGCCTTGAAGTCACCCAAGATTACGATAACGTGGCACCGAAAGGAAGGCCGTGGGTTAGATGCCAAAGCCTTCAGTGAATGAGGAGACTGCCTCAGAAATCAATAGATTAAGACATTAAGAAGGGCTAAAGGTAGGCTGAGTGCAGTGGCTCACGGTTGTAATCCCAGCACTTTGGGAGGCCAAGGTGGGTGGATCACGAGGTCAGGAGTTTGAGACCAGCCTGGCCAATACAATGAAACCCTAATAATATATGAAAATATAATAATTAGCTGGGCACGATGGCGGGCGCCTGTAATCCCAGCTACTCAGGAGGCTGAGGCAGGAGAATCACTTGAACCCAGGAGGTGGAGGTTGCAGTGAGCTGAGATCGTGGCATTGCACTCTAGCCTGGGCAACAGAGCTAGACCCCATTGCAAAAAAAAAAAAAAGGGCTAAAGGCAAACAGGAAAGTTAAGGAAGTGTTTTTATATAAGGATATTGAAGGAATAATTCGGAAAGTAGCAATGGGGAGCAAAAGAGTCCTGCCTTGCTTCTCCATGCCCTATGGTTAGCTAGAGAAAATACCTTTGAAAAAGCCTCAGAGGAAAAGCCGGGCTTCATTTAAGCCTTTATCTTTGTTTTTTTTTTTTGTTTTTTTTTTTTTTTTGAGACGGAGTCTCACTCTGTCACCCAGGTTGGAGTGCTGTGGCCGGATCTCAGCTCACTGCAAGCTCCGCCTCCCGGGTTCGCGCCATTCTCCTGCCTCAGCCTCCCCGGGTAGCTGGGACTACAGGCGCCACCAAAAAACTCGCCCGGCTAGTTTTTTGTAGTTTTTAGTAGAGACGGGGTTTCACTGTGTTAGCCAGGATGGTCTCGATCTCCTGACCTCGTGATCCGCCCGTCTTGGCCTCCCAAA
>NW_012115154.1:3723939-3726455 GCF_000951035.1 Colobus angolensis palliatus
CCTGACCTCGTGATCCGCCCGTCTCGGCCTCCCAAAGTGCTGGGATTACAGGCTTGAGCCACCGCGCCCGGCCAGTCTTGAGTAAAATTTTAACCTGGACAGACTGGAAAGTGTGGTGCGTTGTAGCCATCTCCTAGCATCCCTTCCCTCTTCCCTCTTGGCAGCCACCTTAGTTCAAAGAGACCCTGCCCTTTCTAGTTATAGTTGATTGTGGAGCATCTGCCACCATCTTGACCCACCAGTTTTCCTTTCCCTGGCATTCAAAAATGGCAAAGAGAGAGAGATGCTATTGAGTAAACTCAACTTACTTGAGTTTATTTGTTAAATGGTGATATGGTTTGGCTCTGTGGCCCCACCCAAATCTCATCTCCAATTGTAATCCCTGTAGCTCCCATGTGTTGAGGGAGGGACCTGGTGGGAGGTGATTGGATCAGGGGGGCAGTTTCCCCCATGCTGTTCTCATGATAGTGAGTGAGTTCGCAAGAGATCTGATGGTTTAAAAGTGTTTGGCAGCTCCCCTCTCTCTTTTTCTCTCCTGCTACCATGTGAGATGTGCCTTGCTTCCCTTTAGCCTTCCACCATGATTCTAAGTTTCCGGAGGCCTCCCCAGCCATGCAGAATTGTCAGTTAAATACCTATCCTCTACAAATTACCCAGTCTTAGGGAGTTCTTTATAGCAGTGCGAAAACAGACTAATACATAATGGCTAACCATAGAGTGTCTCTATTGGTTAGCCATTTAATAAATAAACTCAGGTCGGTTGCAGTGGCAATATGCTGGAAAGCAGAAAAACCAGGAAGCAGGTGGGGGAAGAGAGAGAGAACAATGAGAGATGATTGGAGAAAAGCAGAAATAGGAAATGTTGCTTAAATTCCTATAGCTAGGTAAACTAAACATCCTAAATCCCTTCCATTGATTGAACAGACCCTCTTTTTGGCCAAAGGGACTCCAGAAAGACCTTAAAACTGAATTCCCAGACATGATGGTAATGGGAGGTTAGACATGCCTCGTTATATCCCCTCTCCTTTGCAGTTTAAATGCAACAACTGATGAGCATTAATGTTAAAACACAGACCAGGGGGAGTAAGGCTTTTTCCTTTCTGTCTGGCAGCATCCATCAGGTAAGCCAAAATGGGTGCATACAAGTACATCCAGGAGCAATGGAGGAATAAGCAGTCTGATGTCATGTGCTTTCTTCTGAGGGTCTGCTGCTGGCAGTACCGCCAGCTCTCTGCTCTTTACAAGCTCCCTGCTCCACCTGGCCTGATAAAGCACGCCAGCTGGGCTACAAGGCCAAGCAAGGTTATGTTATAGATAGGATTCGTGTTCGCTGTGGTGGCCGAAAACGCCCAGTTCCTAAGGGTGCAACTTACAGCAAGCCTGTCCATCATGGTGTTAACCAGCTAAAGTTTGCTTGAAGTTTTCAGTCCATTGCAGAGGAGTGAGTTGGACACAACTGTGGGGCTCTAAAAGTCCTGAATTCTTACTGGGTTGGTGAAGATTTTACATATAAATATTTTGAGGTTATTCTCATTGATCCATTCCATAAAGTTATCAGAAGAAATTCTGACACCTAATCGATCACCAAACCAGTCCACAAACACAGGGAGATGTGTGGGCTGACAGCTGCAGGCCGAAAGAGCCGTGGCCTTGGAGAGTGTCATAAGTTCCCCCACACTGATGGTTCTTGCTGGGCAGCTTGGAGAAGGCACGATACTCTCCAGCTCCACCGTTATCGCAAATATAAGTAGTTTGTAAAATTCATACCTAATAAACAATTTAGGACGGTCATGTCTGCTTACAGGTGTTGTCTATTAAAACTAGTCTTCAGATTGTTTCATCAATGCTTTGTCAAATTATGAAAATTAAAGTGCAATAATGTTTGAAGACAGTAAGTGATGGTGTATCTTGTTTCTAATAAGATGAACTTTTTTGTCTTTGCTTTATCTTATTAGGAAGTTATATCTTATTAGGGAGTTAGTGTTTAAAACATAATGTGTGGTATAATAGGCTTAAAATAAATTCTTTAAAAAAGAGAGAGAAAACACACACACACACACACACACACACACACAGACCAAAAGACTGAAAGAACAGATTCTTTGTGGCAATATGATACCAAATTGTCAACAGGACCTATGGCCATGCCAGGCAAGAAACCCAGCTGAGCCAGTGAAACTCAGGGCCAACCTCATGAGGCCTGCCAAATGAAACTTCTCTCACTTGTTTTTAGTCACCTGCTCTTAGTTTTTAAATCTAACCCATATAGCTAAAGTCACAGAGCTAACCAATATATATCTAAGCTCCCACTGGCTTCCTTATGGATAACATCTCTGACATCTGGGTTGCTTGATAAGGTTTCTTGTTTTTCAGGAAGTTGGGGTCAGTTCTTTTTTTTTTTGTTTTTTTGAGACGGAGTCTCGCTCTGTCGCCCAGGTTGGAGTGCAGTGGCACGATCTCGGCTCACTGCAAGCTCCGCCTCCTGGGTTCAGGCCATTCTCCTGCCTCAGCCTCCC
>NW_012115154.1:3727597-3731721 GCF_000951035.1 Colobus angolensis palliatus
GCGGGGCGGGGCGGGGTGTGACCCGGAAGTCGACGGGGCGTTTCGCCCCCGCGCATGGGGAGGTAGCCTCGGACCAGTCCGCGGAGCTGAAGCAGTCCTTCGCGCCCTTCTCGCCCTCCCCACCGACATCATGCTCCAGTTCCTGGTGAGTGGAGCTGCCGAAGAGCGGGGCCCGCTGCCTGGGGCGTGCCTCGGATCCCATTTCCCCCTCGAGGACTGCTGACCCCGCCGACCCGGCCTGGGCGTGGGTCCCGCGGTCTCTTCGGCCCCCGCGCCTGGTCGTCGCCTCTCAGGGCGGCCGTTTTCTTCCTGCCTCCCCGGAAAATTCCTTTGCCACTATTTTTCTGCAGCCATCCAAGTCCCTAAAACTTTGAGGTGTCAGAGAGTGTGCGTTTCCAGAGCTACTTATTGTGCGCCGCGCCCCGCGCTCATTGTGTAATACTTTTGTATTAAAGCTTGTGTGGTCCTTGATGTTTTTTCGTAGTCCGCCCCCCTTTCTTTCTGCGCTCCTGTTCCATTACATAGTCGCCGGCCGGTCCCTGCCGTGGAGCCCTGCTAGTTGGCGTTTCTGAGGAGGTAGGAGGGCCAGAAATAAACCGTAAATTAGCCACCTCACGAAGTCCGAGAGGCTAAGTCCTCATCAGACCTTTCAGACTTGGAGGAATGAGTCAGACACTGGTATACACGTAATTTTTCCCGAAATGAGTAAGCATGAGTAAGCAGACTTTATCCTGGCTCCTTATTTGAGTTAAAAACGAGTTTTCTGGCAAAACTGGGTGTATTTCAAAGATTGCTTAGTGAAGGTTCCAGGAGGACTTGCTCATCAAATTTTCAAGTGAAAGTTTTTCTGCCAAGCTATTGTGCACTCAAAACTTGGTGCTTTCAACCTCTAATTCCTTTTTTTTTTTTTTTGAGACGGAGTCTCGCTATGTCGTCAGGGTGGAGTGCAGTGGCACGATCTCGGCTCACTGGAACCTCCGCCTCCCGGGTTCAAGCGCTTCTCTCTCCTCGGCCTCCCGAGTAACTGGAATTACAGGCGCGCACAACGATGCCCGGCTAATTTTTGTATTTTTAGTAGACACGGGGTTTCACTGAGGTGGCCAGGCTGGTCTCGAACTCCTGACCTCAAGTGATCAACCCGCCTCAGCCTCGGAAAGTACTGGGATTACAGTCGTGAGCCGCCGCTCCCGCTCGAATGCTGTGTCTTTATTTTTTTGACGGAGTCTCGCTCTGTCGCCAGGCTGGAGTGCAGTGGAGCAATCTCAGCTCACTGCAACCTCCGCCTCCTGGATTTAAGCGATTCTCCTGCCTCAGCCTCCGGAGTAGCTGGCGCGCGCCAGCAGGCCCAGCTAATTTTTGTGTTTTTAGTAGTGACGGGGTTTCACCCTGTTGACCAGGATGGTCTCCATCTTCTGACCTCGGGATCCGCCTGCCTCAGCCTCCCAAAGTGGTGGAATTACAGGCGGGAGCCTCCGCACCCGGCACCAAATGCTGTATCTTTATCAAAGAGATTAAAACACAAAACGTGCCTCTTCTGTCCTTTTGAAAGATGGTAATGGGTTGTTAAATCCAATTAGTCAAAAGAGTTTCCTTAATCTGCCCAGCTAAGACAGGGCTGCTCCTTTGCCTCTAGGAGTTTCTGTAGTGTCCTAACTAGGTGTTAGTTTATGAGTTCAGAATAATGACAGTCATTTTCTTGTAGTAAACACTAGATTAAAAGCGGTATCACTTAGCTCCAGGGTACAGGATGATGTAATTGAGCTGCCTACTGTATCTGTTGCTCATTGATAAACTGAGAGGACATGATTCAGTTACAATTAACTTTCTAAGTGGTTTTGCAGAATGGGTCTGTTTGGTTTTCCAATAAACTTTTACTGTGTGTTAATTTTTTTTTTTTTTTTTTTAGAGACAAGGTTTCTCTTTGTCACCTAGGCTAGAGTCCAGTGGCACAATCATGGCTCAGTGCAGTCTTTAACTCCTGGCCTCAAGCAGTCTTCCCATCTCAGCCTCTTTAGTAGTAGCTAGGACTACAGACCCACACCACCCACCCCCGACTGATTTTTAAATTTTTTTTTTTTTTTTTGGTAGAGACAGGTCTCATCTAGACCTCCTACAGTGTTGGGATTACGGGCATGAGACACTGTGCCTGGTCATATTCTGATTGGAGAATTCAGAATTCTCAGCGTTTAAGGAGAGATGCTAAAGCTGTCAGTTATATTCCTAGCTCAGAAGTAACTGGAACCCTGATGTTCTCTCACCCTCTGGTCTCCCACCTCACTGCTTTTTTTTTTTTTTTTTTTTTTAATAAGTGGATAGCATTACTTTTCACATTGATTCCACCTCTGTCAAATGAGCCACTGACTCTAAAGTTGAGCAAGTATTTCTCTTTGTGTTCAGTCATTTCATCTATAAAACAATGACCATCACATTCTAGTGTTTAAGAGGTTAAACTTCAGAGTCAGACTTCTCACTTTGAACCCTGCCTCCCATCATTTTCAAGCTGTGGTAGCGTGGGTGGGCTATTGAAATTTTCTATGCTGCCATTTCCACATCTGAAAATGCAAAGCCACCTCACGGTTTTGTTGTGAGGATTACAAATGAGTTAACACATTAAAGAACTTAAAAACAGGGGCACTCAACAAGGATTCAGATAGTGTTCAGTTTTTCTTTTGCAGGGTGTCATTTGAACCCTGACTGAGTTTCTTCTCAGAAGTGGGGGTTAGCTTCTCACAGAAGGGTAGGTGATCGGAAAGGTTTAGAAGTGATGAAACAGCCACAAGTTAAGCAGGTGCATTGTCATTACACATTTGGGAACCCTCTAAGATGTTCCTCCTGCAGTTGTGATTTGTGGAGCACAGTTGGAAAACCACTGTATTTGCTTGTGTTGGTGATATCTTCCTTCCATTGTTCATATTCCTCCTCAGGTTAAAATATTTGCCTATTGTCTCTATCTTGAAGAGACCTTGTTCCTGTGGTTTTTCCCTTTTCTTTTACTGCAGTTTTTTCCCCTTTATTATTATTTTTTTAATAGTAGAGATAGGTTCTCACTATATTGCCCAGGCTGGTCTTGAACTCCGGGGCTGAAGCGATCCTCCCACCTCAGCTTCTCAAAGTGTCGGATTATGGGCTTGAGCCACTATTCCTAGACTGTTTTTAAAAAATGCATTGCTTCAGGAATTTGCATGTCATCTTAGCGCAGAGGCCATTCTGGTCTCTGTATCATTGCAGTTTTAGTATATGTGCTGCCAAAGTGAGCACCCCCCCTTCCTTTGACCACAGTAAAAGACACCTCTTTGCAGATAGTGACCAACACTACCTGAGGAAAGCTACTGCTTCCTTCTTCGTAAGGGTTAGCGAGAGTTATTTTAAGGATGCTTTCGGAGGGAAGCTAACATGATGGCACTGCTGGGGGCTTTGTGCACACTGCCTATGATGCTGTTATTGTAATTTGTTGCTTTTGTTTGTTTGTTTTTGAGACAGAATCTCACTCTGTCACCCAGGCTGGAGTGTAGTGGTGCCATCTTGGCTCACTGCACCCTCCGCCTCCTGGGTTCAAGTGCTTCTCCTACCTCAGCCTCCCAAGTAGCTGGGATTATAGGCATGTGCCACTACGCCTGGCTAATTTTATTTTTCTAGTAAAGATGGGGTTTTACTGTGTCGGCCAGGCTAGCCTCGAACGCCTGACCTCAAGTCATTTACCCACCTCGGCCTCCCAAAGTGCTGGGATTACAGGCTTGAGCCACCGCACCCGGCCAAGCCTTTATCTTAAGGAGAGGATAAGGTCCTACGAAAAAAATTTTAATAACTATCCTTATGTTGTGTTCAGAGGCTGTGCCAGACACTCATTGGGCGCTGAGGATGGAGTCATAAGCTCAACAGGTGGAGACCTCACCCTTAATGTAGCTCACAGTCTGGCATCTTGCAACTCAAAGTCTGGTCCATAGACCAGCAACATCATTTGAGGTTGAAAGAAATGCAGAAAGTTAGGCCCTACCATAGACCTACTAAATCAGAACATGTAGTTTAATAGGATGCCCAGGTGATGTGAATGAAGATTAAAGTTGAGAAGCACTGGTTAAGTCTTGAGTAAAATTTTTTTTTTTTTTTTTTTTTGAGACGGAGTC
>NW_012115154.1:3731771-3739074 GCF_000951035.1 Colobus angolensis palliatus
CCACTACGCCTGGCTAATTTTATTTTTCTAGTAAAGATGGGGTTTTACTGTGTCGGCCAGGCTAGCCTCGAACGCCTGACCTCAAGTCATTTACCCACCTCGGCCTCCCAAAGTGCTGGGATTACAGGCGTGAGCCACTGCACCTGGCTGGTTTTCCTATTATCCTTTTTACCTTCCTGAATACTCTTCATGGTCCCACTCTGATATTTTTCCATGAGGCCCTCCTGATGACTTATGCTCCTGAAACCTTTACACTGTTATGTCTTTGTTTTGTTTTGTGTTTGAGACAGAGTCCTCTGTCATCCAGGCTGGAATGCTGTGGCGCAATCTTAGCTCACTGCAACCAATGCCTCCTGGGTTCAGGCAATTCTCGTGCCTTACCCTCCCAAGCAGCTGGGATTACAGACGTGTGCCACCATCCACAGCTAATTTTTGTATTTTTAGTAGACACAGGGTTTCGCCATGTTGGCTAGGTTGGTCTCAAACTCCTAGCCTCATGTGATCTGCCCGCCTCCGCCTCCCAAAGTGCTGGGATGACAGGTGTGAGCACCGTGCCTGGCCTTACACTATTTCACTGTTGTGATCCATTTCCTCATTTATTTAGGTCTCATGTCTTTTCATTAACTTCTGAATAATTATCTTGCACCTTGTTTGTTACGTTTATTTCTGTTTTGTTAATTATTTCACCAGTTGATGGTCATTCAGTATGTTCCACTTTTGGCTATGATGAGTAATCTTGCTAGAAATATTTGTGTGCAGGTTTTTGTGTGGATGTGTATTTTAGTTCTCTTGGGTATATACCCTAAGGTGGGATTGCTGCATCATGTGGTAACTTTATGCTCAACTCTTTGAGGAACTTTTGGACTGTTTTCCAGAGTAGCTGCACCATTTTACATTTTCACCAGTAATGTATGACAGTTTCAATTTCTCCACATCCTCGCCAACATTTGTTGTAGCTGTTATTGTTTTTGTTAAAACAATTCTAGTGGGTGTGACGTGGTTCCTTATTACGGTTTTGCTTTGCATTTCCTCAGTCACTAATGATGTTGAGCATCTTTTCATGTGCTTGTTGACTATTTGTATCTTTGGAGAAATCCTTTCATGTCATTTGCCCATTTTAATTTTAATTTAATTTAATTTATTTATTTTTGAGACGGAGTCGCGCTGTGTCGCTCAGGCTGGAGTGCAGTGGTGCAATCTCAGCTCACTGCAACCTCTGCTTCCTGGGTTCGAGCAGTTTCTCCTGCCTCAGCCTCCCAAGTAGCTGGGACTACAGGCATCCACCACCATGCTTGGCTGATTTTTGTATTTTTAGTAGAGACGGGGTTTCACCAAGTTGGCCAGGCTGGTGTTGAACTCCTGACCTCAGGTGATCCACCCACCTTGGCCTCCCAAAGTGTGGCATTACAGGCGTGAACCACTGTGCCTGACCAATTTGCCCATTTTTAAATTGAGTTTTTTTGTGTTATTCAGTTGTAAGAATTATTTATATATTCTGGATGCAGATCTCTTATCAGATATATATATTTGAAAATATTTTATCTCATTTTATGTGTTGTCTTTTGACTTTCTTGATGGTATTCTCTGAAACACAGACATTTTTAATTTTGATGAAGTCCAATTTTTTTTTTTTTTTTTTTTTTTGGTTACTTGTACTTCTGGTGTCATATCTGAGAAAACTATTTGCCCAGCCCCACTCATGAAGGTTTACGCCTATGATTTCTTCGAAGAGTTTTATAGTTTTAGCTCTTACATTTAGGTCTTTAATCTATTTTGAGTTAATTTTTGTATATAGTGTGAGGTGGCAGTCCAACTTTATTCTTTGCATGTGGATATCCCATTGTCCCAGCACCATTTCTTGAAAAGATTATTCCCAGCACCATTTCTTGGAAAGACCGTTCTTTCCATATTGAGTGCCCTGGCACTCTTGTTGAAAATCACTTGACCATAATAAGCCTTTATGGTGTATTCCTGGGCTCTCCACTCTATTCCATTGATCTTTATTGATCAATAGAAACAATTCAGTCTTGTTTGCTTGCCACCACAGTAATCAGCTTTTCTTTAACAGGTACTTGGTTTTCTTAAAAAAAAAAAAAATTACCTTTTTTAGTTCCTACATCTTTTCATCATCTAGTAGGTCCTTGCTTCCTTAGCCTTTTCTGAGTATAGGTACCAGGAGAATGCTTCTCAGGCAGTGCTTTCATCATGTTGCTGCAGGCAAAGAGTAGTCAGTGGCTCCCTACCACAGCTACATGTGAAGGAAACTCCCCTGCCTCTGTCGCCCAGGCTGGAGTGCAGTGGCATGATCTCAGCTCACTGTAACCTCTACCTCCTGGGCTCAAGTGATCCTCCCACCACAGCCTCCAGAGTAGCTGGGACTACAGATGTATGCCACCACACTCGGCTGATTTTGCATTTTGTTGGTAGAGATGTAGTTTCACCATGATGCCCACGCTGGTCTCAAACTCTTGGGCTAAGGCTCTCCTCTCGCCTTGTCCTCCCAAAGTGCTGGGATTACAAGCATAGTCATTGTGCCTGGCTGCCCTACCTGCTGTTTGAAGCCCATCATCTAGCCCTGCCCAGCTTTCCATACTTAATTCTCTCCATTCTTTAACTCAAATTCTCTTTTCCAGTCAGGCCTGTTTCTTTTATGCCAGTCATCACATCTCCATTCCCATCTTGTGCCTTGATTTTCCACATTCAGTTTTCTTCGCATTTCCCTTGCCAGTTGTATTAGCCCATTTTTCACACTGCTGATAAAGACATACCCGAGACTGGGTAATTTATACGGGAAAAAGGGTTTAATGGACTTACAGTTCCACATGGCTGGGGAGGCCTCACAATCATGGCAGAAAGCAAGGAGGAGCAAGTCACGTCTTACATGGACAAAGAGAGAGCTTGTGCAGGGGAACTCTTCTTTATAAAACCATCAGATCTCATGAGACTTACTATCATGAGAACAGCATGGGAAATACCTGCCCCCATGATTCACTTACCTCCCACTGGGTCCCTCCCACAACATGTAGGAATTCAAGATGAGATTTGGGTGGGGACACAGTCAAACCATATCACCAGTTTAAATGTGAACACTTAGTATATTTAGAGCCTTTAATGTCAACCTGAGGTACATATTTTTCAAGTATGATTTCTTAAAAGAATCACTTCTCTATCATTCATTTTGCCACTTAATGCATGGCCTAGTTCTGATTTTTGGAGCATCTGTTAACATTGAAAATCCTGTGCAGGGTCCTGCCTTCTGTTGTTATACAACTATTTTACCTAGCATTTCTTCCTATTCATCATATAAGTTATCTAAGGGCAGAGATAATTTTTAATCCTTTCATGGGGCTAAATATGAAGTTGATTTTTAGTATATTAAGATCTGCAGTCCCTTAATCAAAATCTTTAGGGGCCGTATGTATTTGGGAAATCAGATTTCTTTTAGATTTTAGAAAAGTATTAAGCTATATCATGTACCTTGGTACTTAACACCCCCAGCAGCATCTGGGATAGCACTTTGTAATCAAATGTATTAAAATTTTTGCTGTGAGACATATTCTCCAGTGAGGAGGTCTAAGGCAGGATCCTATATTTAAAGATTTCTATTGCTATAGCAAAAAATGATTATTCACACTAAAATGTGATAATGACTATAAATAGTCTGCTATTAGTTCAGGTCAGGTATGCTTTTGCTACCAAATGAGTTATGATGTAATGTAGTTTGGATTGAGTTGAGTTTCAGAATTGTGGATAATGGATTGTGGAGCTTCACTGATTCTTAGTGTACACTCTATTTATAGAGCTGACAATGCAGTTCTTCTGTTGTGTACTGCTCTGTGCCAGTCTAGACTTCCCTTTTAGGGCTCTTAGCTCCAGCATCTTCTTCCCATCTATTTTTCCTGTACACTACTTTCCTCATCTCAGTCCTCTGTTTTCAAACTTGCAGTGTTGTACCATTAATTGTCCCCAATGTTCCTGTGAAAAGAAGCTACTTTTTCTTACCCCTAAAGTCTCAAAATTATTGCAGAGAGGGTGTGATAGTAATGCACTTAGTATTGAGCTTGGGAAGAAAGCATTGCACTCCTTATGCTACAGTCTTCTCTACAGGGAATACTAACAGGTGACCATGTAGGGGAAGAAGCAGGGCATTGTGATGGCATTCACCTGACAGAACTACTGATGAGGTTTCCAGGTCTTGGCCTGGAAGAAGTTAGGCATTCTTGGCCTACAAAGAGGTTTCAGACTCATCCAAGACCTCCTTATAATCTGACTCCAGTCTAACCTCTCAGACTGAGTCACTTTTCCTCAGATTTAGGTTTTTTTGTGTGTGTGTAAACATGCCTATTGACCATCCCATGAACAACATACTGTATATGCTTTTCTGGCTTCATGAATTTTTCCCTTAGTGACATTTTTCTTGTGTATTTAATCTTACAGTACCCCTTTGGTAGATCTGGTAGTATTCAGAAACATTTCTCTTAGTGACATTTTTCTTGTGTATTTAATCTTACAGTACCCCTTTGGTAGATCTGGTAGTATTCGGAAACATTTCTCTTAGTGACATTTTTCTTGTGTATTTAATCTTACAATACCCCTTTGGTAGATCTGGTAGTATTCTGAAACTGGAATTGGATACGACTTGTTTAGAGGCTTATGGTTTTTGTTTTGTGTTGTGTTTTAAACTAATCATGAGTTTTTCATGTGCCCTGATGCCTGGCGAAGTTGCCAAAGTGAAGCCACGTTAGACATGCCATATTTATTTAGAGACAGATATGGTAAGAACTAGGAATCTTAGAATGTTAGAGCTGGACATTACATTGTGAGTATAATGTTTTATAAATCAGGAAGCTCAAATCAGCAAAGCTCCAGAGAGGTTAAGTGTCTTGCTTTAGGCACACCGCCTGATAGTGTTGGAACCAGAACTCGATTATTTTTTTTGAAAGTTTTTAAATCCCATGTTTTTTCTTTTTGGTGTTAGAGCTAATACTTTCATTTGATTTTTTTTTCTCTTCTTTTAAGCAAATTTAATACTCCTTCTGGATTTGGAAAACCTCTTCCTACCTGGTTTCATCCCATAGGAGAAAAAAATCATTCTGCTTCAAAGTGCAACATTGGTAAAAGTAGGATTTTGCAGGCCATATCTGATTAATCAAGTGATCAGAATGGTCTATGAGTAGAGATTAGATAGCCTCTTCTATGTTTCTTATTGCTAATAACAAACCAATTTAAATTATGCTTTTGGTGTTTCAAGCTTAGTAAGTTTAAAGCGTACTAAGAACCCAGCTGCATTCTGTTCCCTATGTGCATCTCCAACTTGAAGATAAGGTTCAGTCATGCCATGTGTGACTGATGGTGTTAAGTGCCGCACTTTATTTTTTTAAAACCTCTTTGCTGTGTATTGATTGAATAAAAGCAACACTGATTAAAGAAAATGATGAAAACAATTCGTGCTAGTTTGAATTTATAAAATGAAAAATTAAGCTCCAGATGGAGCCTCTTAATTACCAGAGGAAAATGGAATTATTATCATTAAAACTCAAAGGTGAGGAGCCTTGGCCCTTTTGGGTATATCTAAATTTTCATGAACCAGTTTTTGTTTAGGAAAATAGTCACCAAATGGGATAAATATTCAAAGTTTTCTAAATGTTGCACCTGTCTCTTGTCACTGTGTTTCCCACCGACCTTAAATGTCCTGCCAGACTGTACCTGTTAGCATGTTAGACTGTACCTGTGGCAGAGTGCTAAGCCATATGTGCTCTCAGTGGTGTGTCAGAGTTTTCTCTTCTTTTCTGTCATCACATATTTTAGTTTTTGAGTGTGAAGCAAATGTAGATTATCTTGTCCTCCTTGTTGTGAATGCCCTTGGAGAAGTCCCTTCCCATCCTGGGCCTCAAGTTCCTCTGTTTGAACTATGAAGAGATTGTAAACTGTGAAGAGTCACTTCATTCTCTGAGATCCTATGATTTGGCTGAATATTTATTTATTTATTTATTTATTTTTAATTTTTATTTTTTTTGAGACGGAGTCTTGCTCTGTCACCTGGGCTGGAGTGCAGTGGCCAGATCTCAGCTCACTGCAACCTCCGCCTCCTGGGGTTCAAGTGCTTCTCCTACCTCAGCCTCCCAAGTAGCTGGGATTATAGGCATGTGCCACTACGCCTGGCTAATTTTATTTTTCTAGTAAAGATGGGGTTTTACTGTGTCGGCCAGGCTAGCCTCGAACGCCTGACCTCAAGTCATTTACCCACCTCGGCCTCCCAAAGTGCTGGGATTACAGGCGTGAGCCACTGCACCTGGCTGGTTTTCCTATTATCCTTTTTACCTTCCTGAATACTCTTCATGGTCCCACTCTGATATTTTTCCATGAGGCCCTCCTGATGACTTATGCTCCTGAAACCTTTACACTGTTATGTCTTTGTTTTGTTTTGTGTTTGAGACAGAGTCCTCTGTCATCCAGGCTGGAATGCTGTGGCGCAATCTTAGCTCACTGCAACCAATGCCTCCTGGGTTCAGGCAATTCTCGTGCCTTACCCTCCCAAGCAGCTGGGATTACAGACGTGTGCCACCATCCACAGCTAATTTTTGTATTTTTAGTAGACACAGGGTTTCGCCATGTTGGCTAGGTTGGTCTCAAACTCCTAGCCTCATGTGATCTGCCCGCCTCCGCCTCCCAAAGTGCTGGGATGACAGGTGTGAGCACCGTGCCTGGCCTTACACTATTTCACTGTTGTGATCCATTTCCTCATTTATTTAGGTCTCATGTCTTTTCATTAACTTCTGAATAATTATCTTGCACCTTGTTTGTTACGTTTATTTCTGTTTTGTTAATTATTTCACCAGTTGATGGTCATTCAGTATGTTCCACTTTTGGCTATGATGAGTAATCTTGCTAGAAATATTTGTGTGCAGGTTTTTGTGTGGATGTGTATTTTAGTTCTCTTGGGTATATACCCTAAGGTGGGATTGCTGCATCATGTGGTAACTTTATGCTCAACTCTTTGAGGAACTTTTGGACTGTTTTCCAGAGTAGCTGCACCATTTTACATTTTCACCAGTAATGTATGACAGTTTCAATTTCTCCACATCCTCGCCAACATTTGTTGTAGCTGTTATTGTTTTTGTTAAAACAATTCTAGTGGGTGTGACGTGGTTCCTTATTACGGTTTTGCTTTGCATTTCCTCAGTCACTAATGATGTTGAGCATCTTTTCATGTGCTTGTTGACTATTTGTATCTTTGGAGAAATCCTTTCATGTCATTTGCCCATTTTAATTTTAATTTAATTTAATTTATTTATTTTTGAGA
>NW_012115154.1:3739124-3805062 GCF_000951035.1 Colobus angolensis palliatus
TCTCAGCTCACTGCAACCTCTGCCTCCCGGTTTCAAGTGATTCTCCTGCCTCAGCCTCCCGAGTAGCTGGAATTACAGGTGTGAGCCACCCCGCCTGGCTAATTTTTGTATTTTTGTATTTTTAGTTAAATATTTTGTATTTTTAGTTTCACCATGTTGGCCAGGCTGGTCTCAAACTCCTGACCTCAAGTGATCCACCACTTTGGCCTCCCAAAGTGCTGGGATTATAGGTGTGAGCCTCTGTGCCCAGCCTTGAGTGAATACTTTAAAAACTGAATAACTTTTATTTGATTTAAAAAGGAATAACAATATCCATAACCAAAAAAAGACAAAAAATTGCAGCATTCAACAAGAAAAATCTGAACTTTGGCTTGAGTTTCCAGAACTTGTAGTCAAGTATTTATGTGAGTTGTGAGGGGATAAGAGAATTTAGGGTAGATTTATACAGTGTTACCATTTATTAATTTTTGCAGTTTTATTTTTTTCTTATGTTTGGTTGGTGTCACCATTTATTCTTTTGTATAGTCTTTAGCCTCTGGAGAGGGCATCTCTGTGTTTATAGAAGAAAAATGTGACTCTCATGTTGTACACAGCCCTAGACTGGACATTAAGGTCTTCTAACTGTCCTAAGCTTCTTAGGAAGATACTGTCTTTGTATTTTAATTTGGAATCATACTGGCACAGGACTCAGTATGCACTGTAACTCTTACTATTCTATTTTTTCAGCTTGGATTTACATTGGGCAACGTGGTTGGAATGTATCTGGCTCAGAACTATGACGTAAGTGGCCATATCCATGACTACCTTGATTCCATGTAACTGTTTTAGAGTGACTTTTCTTTGTTTGAGGTAAGGTGTGACTTCCAGCATAAATGAGGTCCATAGGGCTGAGGCAAACTCCTGAATATTGTAGAATGGTTTGCCATTGTTTGAAAAAGTAATACAGCTCATGAAACATCTGCCCTCCATATCACCACAAGAGGGAAAAATCCCTTCAGTTCAGCTGGGCTCATGATGATCCTCAGCGGTGACTTGTTAGCCCAGAGTAATATTAAGTTGGGCTCTTAAAATTCTTTGGGAAATCATGTGATAAGTGAGAATTTAAAGATTAATTGGATAATATTTTCAGCCCCACTCCGCAGTAGTGGAGATGGGGGACTGAAAAATATAGATCTGTATCCCATCTTCAAAATTCTAAGGGTAGCACATTTGAGGACAGAGTTTTGTGAAGCTGTATTAACCTCACTTTATAGATGGCGATGTTGAAAAGCAGGTGGTGCAGCAGTCTAAGAATGGGGATTCTGGACAGGTGTTTGAAAAAGACAAGCAAGGGAAACATGATATTGATTTGTTTTGTTGTAAAGCTTTTTGTATGACAAAGGGTGTTCCTTTGTCAACCTTCGTTTGAGTCATATAGTTTTCTAGGCAAAGGCTATATTATGTCACATTTATTGTTTATACATACAACCTTTACTTGGCACCAGATCGAGTGGAAGTAGGTATACAAAAGTAGAAGTGGCTTTCAGAGAGGAGCATACTTATTTGACAACTTCTGATATCTTTCTATGCAGTTATGAGGCTAAGAAATAGCACTATCGGCCGGGTTTAGTGGTTCACGCCTGTAATCCTAGCACTTTGGAAGGCTGAGGTGGGCAGATAGCTTGAGCTCAGGAGTTTCAGACCAGCCTGGGCAATGTGGCAAAAGCCCATCTTTACAAAAAATACAAAAATTATCCAGGCGTGGTGGCATGTCCATGGTCCCAACTACTTGCGGGACTGGGGCGGGAAGGATCGCTTGAGCTCTGGAGGTCAATCCTACAGTGACCTATGTTTGCACCATTCTGCTCCAGCCTGAGTGACAGAGACCCTATCTCAAAAAAGAAAGCAAAAAGAACCACTATTTAGCAGATCTCTTTTGGAGGAAGATAAAAGCTTGTAAAACCATTTATCTTTGGAGGAAAAGAAGTACAAGAATATTGATTAGGTTGATGCAAAATTATAATAATCTTTTTTCTCTTTAAAGATACCAAACCTGGCTAAAAAACTTGAAGACATTAAAAAGGACTTGGATGCCAAGAAGAAACCCCCTAGTGCATGAGACTGCCTCCAGCACTGCCTTCGGGATACACTGATTCTACTGCTCTGCTCTTGAGGGCCTCCTTTACCATCTGAACCAAAAGCTTTTGTTTTCGTCTCCAGCCTCAGCACTTCTCTTCTTTGCTAGACCCTGTGTTTTTTGCTTAGAGCAAGCAAAATGGGGCCCCAATTTGAGAACTACCCTACATTTCCAACATACTCACCTCTTCCCATATTCCCTTTCCAACTGCATGGGAGGTTCTAAGACTGGCATTATGGTGCTAGATTAGTAAACATGACTTTTAATGAATAGTGTCTTCTTTATTGTTTGCGATTTGTACTACCTTTTGTCAAGAGAAAAATTGATGAGTTTTGTATAGCTGGTCAGATACAAATAATAGTGACTTCACAGTTTAGCAGTTATAATGGGTACTTTTTAAGCATTTGGTACTAAATTATGTTGCTGCAAAGTAATTAAAATTAATATCTAGAGCTAGTTTTTGGTGAGTTATTCATTTATTTTGTACTGCTGTTAGGCAGCTCCGTAGTTACTAATTTAACCAATGAGTCAATTTGCTGTTCATTAACTAAGAAATGATTTTGAGAATCCTGTCAGGAATTGGGGAATGAAAAAATATGCAAAATAATGGTCTTTGCCCCAGTAGAGTTCGTAGTCTATTTAGTGTGCATGTTTTTCTTTAACGATGTATTTGATCTGACTTTTCCTTCTCAGAAGAATCGTACTTGGGATTACAGGTACATTTGATGTTATATGATGGATAAGTGAAAAGTTTTTAAAGGAGATTTTATACCTTTTCACATTAAAAAAGGTATTTATACTATTACTTTGTAGTGATTCTCTTAAGAAAAAATGTAGCCCAAATGTATAGTAAAATCAGCAGCTCAAGAAGAATTTCTGCTTCTCTTTGTAGTTGATGCTTTGTTTTTTCCTGCAGTCAGAAATTCCCTGAATTTGTCAAATGTATAATCAGCTTGTATTGTTTTTAAATTTTAAAAAAATTGAATAACTTTTCCCATAGGACAAGATACAAAAGTAATTTCATGTAAAGGGCCTTTCCCACCCCTGTTCTCTGGCTCCTGGCTTCTCTTGACAAGTTGCTGTTACCACTTTGCCTTATACTTTTGAGAAAGAGTCTGTGCCTAAACAAACATGTGTAACACAAATAGTAACTATCCACAGAGGTCTGACCCTCCTCTTCTTTTTTTTTAATGGAGATCATTCTATATCAGCAAGTAAGTAGCAAGGAACCTCATTCTTTTTTTGACTGCCTAATATTTTTTTGAATAGATACAACATAATTGATTTAATCTGCTACTGGTAAATGCTTAGGTTGTTCTTTTGCTATTACAATGATAACCTCATTCCTAATGTTATTAAACATATCGATTCAGGATAGAGCTATAAGGTAAAGTCCTAAAAGTATAATTTAGACTAAATATAAATACCCATTTCACTAGCTGTTTTGTTTCAGAGGGCTTGTTCAGCAGCTTCACTAATAATGCCATTTTTGAAGACATGATAGGTTCAGAATCAATACACTGGCAGAATTGTTCAGAGCATCTTTTTTCAGACAGTAATGACACTGATTCTGTATGTGATAAAGTGATTCTGCTTCTCTTTGACAACTTGCATCTCTCCTACATGGAAGTAAGTTTTATTCCTGTCAAGATTGTCTTTGTGTGTGAGATAGATTAGGATTAAATTATGGTTTGACTTTTCTTAGCAGCGTGATCATCGGCAAGTGGCTTATTCTTTTTTCTTTTTTTTTTAAAGTTTTTTTTTTTTTTTTTTTCAAGACAGAATCTCACTCTGCTATCCAGGCTGGAGTGCAGTGGCACAGTCTCAGCTCACTGCATCCCCTTCTTCCTAGGTTCAAGTGATTCTCGTGCTGCAGCCTCCCAAGTAGCTGGGATTACAGGTGCCTACCACCACATCTGGCTAATTTTTGTATTTTTAGTAACGATGAGGTTTCACCATGTTGGCCAAGCTGGTCTCAAACTCCTGGCCTCAAGTGATCTGCCCACTTCAGCCTCCCAAAGTGCTGGGATTACAGGCGTGAGCCACTGCGCCCAGCTTTTTTAAACTTTTAGGTTCATTTAATAGGTAAATTGCGTGTCAGAGGGGTTTGTAGCTTATTCTTTCAGAAGCTCTTGCATTATCTGTAGATGTGGACGTAAATGTCCACCTCATGGGATTTTCTTAAAAAATTATTGAGATAATGTATGTAATGTTGCACAGTGCTTTGCAGACTATCTAATAAATAGTAGCTATTAGTACAAACTTGTTGCTTTTTGGCTAGTTCTGCAGTCAGTTTTGGAATCAGCTTATGAACCACACAAAAAATTTGCCATTATTCTGTAGTCACTGTTTTTGATACTGATGAAAATTTACAGTATCCACCTGGATCACACCATCTGGCTCACAAGATTTGATCCTGAATTGTTAGCACAATGAACTAGGGCCCCAAAGGATGAAGGTTTACCTTGTAGGTATTAAAAATGCTAGAAGCTTAGAAAGCTGTTTCCAAAGAGAGATTCCTTGTTACCAACCATGATAGCATTGCTATGGTGTGTGTGGTCTCCCAGCGTGGCTGCTTTGGGATGGGAGGTCACTTAGCTATTAGAAGGTTAGGTCTCTTTGTATTATACCTTATAAACAAGGCTCATTTGGACTTAGGGCTTCCCTTAGGGGTGACACTTAACCTTGCCAAGGAGATCATTTCTACCAGTGGGATCCATCCAGCAGATCAGTTCTTAAGTTCAGCTTCATCATGTAAACTGCTACACAGTGCAGGCTGACTTCGCATTCACCATTCAGATGCCCTCTCCTAGTTTTATGTTCTTGGCAGCAGTGAAAAGGACCTCAGAGTTCTCAGGCAAGATGATCTTCACTGAGCTATATGTTGGAGGAACCCAGAACCATCATAGTTTTAGGGTGTAGTTGAAAATCCTTAGTGTGAATGGGGTTTGTGGCACTGAAAGTTACCCCTTCCCTGGGAATTTTGTAGGAACCCTTGCAACACAAATCAGTGGAGCAGTGGGAAGAAGCACCACAAGATATGCCTTTTTTTTTTCCTTTAAAAAATGTTTGAAAACTCCTACTAATATGGGTAGGAAAACTTCTGCCACATCTGATCATAAAATGAGAGTTGCTCAAAATACTAGTGCAGATCACTCTGACATGTGAAATACAAGACTTCAGGATTCGTGCTGGAAACTTAATAAATACAGTGAACTTGAAAAGCTTATCCCTAAACTGTAATCCTCCCAAACAAAACAAAAACAAAGCAAGAAAAAAAAAAAGTTATTTAAAATTGTCAAAAGAGGCTGCATTTTTTGAAGTTACCAAAATTATATCTTTAGACCTTTCTTCTGATTTGGTATTTTATGTATTTAAGCAGTTACCTGATTCTGATTTAAAGGAGCAATTTTATTTCTTCTTTTCTAACTCATTTACCCAGTGAGTTTGTGTGACTATAGAGAAAAGTAGGCTGTGTGGTTTTTCTAGTTGTCTATACATGTTGCCTCATAGAGCATATGTACACATGTGTAATGTTTTCATTTCCACTAAGCCGTTCACTCCCTAGATACTATGCTGGTATTTGTTTTTCTGCTGAGGTCTCCCACATTTTTAATGCCTTTCTGAGTTATTCCTCCTGAAGGAACATTATATACTGTACTGGAAGCAAATGAGGCTTTTCTTAAACTTCCAGTCTTGGGTTTTGCATGTAGCATTTCCATTCCTTACAGATGAATGAGTTCTTTTTTCCCTATTGACTGTTAGGGCTTTGCCTTATGGAAAGGAATAGGGTGGTGAAGGGAAAATATTTTGAGATCTTGCCTGGTCTTAATAGGGAGTTTGTGACACTTAGATTTTCAAGTGTTCAGTTTATACCTTTCCCAAATCTGGTTGCAGTGTATTTAGTCAAGCATTGAAGACCTAACATACGGCATGTTTTGCAAGGCACAGGGAAAGAAAAATGAACTGAGAACAGCGAGACCTTCTGGAAATTCCCAGGGTGGGACGCTGCAAACCCTGGGTCCTGGGCCTGCCTGAATCACAGCCTCAGTGGGAGGATCTTATGGAAGGTACAGTGCAGTTGTATCATCTTACACAATTGTACAGGACTGGGACCAAAAAAGGTGCCACGTAAATAGTGCATACAGTTGTGTTCAGTGTTCGTTCAGTGAGGACAGCCCCACTCAGCTACCTGTGTACTCAGGTGGTCTCGGTTCCCTTTGTGTTCTCATGGTTTTGAGTTTCTTGCTGTACTGAGAATGATTCTAGTATTTAAAGACTTTTTCAAATACCGCGGTCCCCAAGTGTGAAGCCAACTACTTCATTTATTGTATAGCTGAACAAACAGATTTGTTCTGATGTTGGAAGGAAAACTAGCTGCTTTTTATTTATTAAAAGATGGTACATGAGTGTTTGTGATATGTAAATATTAATGTGAAAGATTGTGTACCATGTACTTTATGTCTGACTTAATGGAATTTCAGAGGCAACTTTGACTAAGCAAATTTGATAAAGAATTGACTTAAGAGGCAACTATACTTAGTGACTTTGGCTCAGAGTTTCATCATCCACAAAATATTAGAAGGTAAAATTAAATCATATTTGCAAGAGACACAAGACGATTAAGGGGGGCTAGAAGTTACCCAACAGTGGAGTGATTTGGATGACAAGGAGTTATTAATCGTATCTGCCATTTCCTGTCACTGGAATGGGCAACCTTGCGTGGCTTGAATCTCCAGTTCTGGGAAAGAATAGTGCTGTGCTTGAGAGCAGTTAGTAGACCAGACTGAAATAAACGCTCTTTCTAAATTGGCTAGTTGAATGCATTCATTACTCGGAGCACCTGGCAGCAGTTGCTGGCACAGCTTTCCCTTCAGGAGTGAGTCAGGTTCTCACATAGTTGAATACTGGCCAGTCATTCTAAGTCCACTTAATTCTAAATCAACTTTTCTTTCTCTTTTTACTTATACTCCCAGAATCTTACTGATTATCTACACCTTTGTCCTACTGTCTGACTTAGGGACAAAGGAGCTGTGTTCTGTGATGGGTCATAAATGTGATGTTTGGCTCTTCTGATAATAAGAGTAACACCCTGACTCTTTTGAAAATTTAAAGCAAATGACTTCAGAGATGTTGGCTGGATCACATCAGCTGTAGCTTACCTAACATTGGTATTTCATCTGGGCTTGTGAGGTCTTAACTATTACATTGGACAAATAATTTTGGTCTAACTCATGGGGCAGAAGCACTAATGTTCCTGTTAACCCTGGTCAGTCACATTCTGTGGTTGGAGCAGATGTGTGAGGTTGTTTCTTTTGCTCCAAAAGAAACTTTACAACTCACGGATGCTTGATCAATTAAGGGAGTGATTTTATAGATAAATTATTATGGGAAAACTGCACGTGCTATCAATAGTAACTTAAAATCACTTAAAACAGTGCAGTAATTGTAGGGGACTCCCTTTCCCCTAAGACATATTTAGCAAGCAACTGATGGTAGAAATAACAAAATCTGTAATGCCAACAAACTAGAGGGATTGAGAGCTATAGCCAGTCATGTAGCAAGGATATCTATCATGGAGAAAATGGCATGATCTTCGGGAGGAGAAAGAAGCCTTGATTTCCAGACAGCTTTTTTCTCATGGGACACGTTTATTGAGCACTTACAGCTTACTACATTGTAGAAGTTGCTGGGGGATTTCAAGAGGCATAGACAGCTCTTCTCCCTCAAGGGGCTCATGTAGGGATGTGTAGGAAGTGACAGATGTGTTTGGACCGTTGGCTACTACCTAGTACTTTGTTTTCTCAGGAACAAAGTACTTATTTTATCCAGAAGCAAGCCAGTGTAATATAATAATAGTGCTGTGGCCTTAATTATAGTTTTGGTGTCTTTTATAAGACTGGTAGGAAAGTTTTCCCTCCCTCCCAAAACTTAACCAAGGCAATAGATTTGTGGTTAGTGACAGGTGGAGAGAGAGATGTTAATCTCAGTGTATCTTCTTTCTTGACTTCCCTTTCCTTTTTTTTTTGAGACGGAGCCCCGCTCTGTCGCCCAGGCTGGAGTGCAATGGTGCGATCTCAGCTCACTGCAACCTCTGCCTCCACCGCACCTGGCCGACTTCCCTTTCCTTTGACTAATAGAACAACACCAGCCTTTTTCTGAAAGGGAACACTATATCTTTACGGGAATTTGGTCCCAAGGTAAAGGGGAGCCATTGAAGAGAGATGCTTAACAGGGAATCAAAGTAGTGATGAAAGAGTACTGATTGCCATGAGGAGGACCTACTAAGAAAGCCTTCTTGTGGAGGGAACTTAGGATAGAAGCACTTAAGAGAAAGGAGCTGATGGCCGGGCGTGGTAGCTCACGCCTGTAATCCCAACACTTTGGGAGGCTGAGTCAGGTGGATCATCTGAGGTCAGGAGTTGGAGACCAGCCTGGTCAACATGGTGAAACCCCATCTACTAAAAATACAAAAAACTAGCTGGGCATGGTAGCACATGCCTGTAATCCCAGCTACTCATGAGGCTGAGACAGGAGAATCGCTTGAACCTGGGAGGTGGAGGTTGCAGTGAGCTGAGATCGTGTCACTGCACTCCAGCTTGGGCAACAGAACGAGACTCCATCTCAAAAAAAAAAGAGCAAGAGAAAGGAGCTGACAATTAGGTTTCCAGTTCTGGGTGAGGTTTCCCCCAAAAAAGATGTCACTGGTTTCACTCTGTCTAGGTAGGATGACTTGGGTATCTTTCCACTCCTAAGAAGGTTTTAAAAATAACATAAAACCTAGTGAGTTTGCGAGGCTTAGCCTCTGAAGGGCAAGTAAGACAGGCTTTCTTTTCCTGTCTTCAGAATGAATGGATTACAAACACTAGATACAATTTTAGGTTTTCTTTGTCTTCTTTTTTTTAACTTAATTTTTATTTTCTTTTTCTGTGAGCCTATGGCTTATATTGAAACTTTAGGTTTTCTTGAGCTGTGGTGCTGAGGGCGAGAAGAAGACACTAACAGCTAAGCATGTGTTTGTGGTTGTTGGAGGATTCCTGCAGTTCACTTGAGGTGGTGGAATCTTCTGTTGGAGGGATGCCCTCCGGCATGGGTCTGGGGTTGTGTGCTCCTGGTGGTCCCAGTGGTTTTCTTTGCCTGTGGTCCAGATTCTGCTGGGTACTGGCAGCTCCTGTGGTTGGGCCAGTTTGTGTACTTGCATTAGGCTTGATCAGTGATGTTGCTGACCCTCGCCCATACTGGGTAAGTGTCCAGGTGGAAGAGGCTAACTCCCCAGGTGTTGATGGCTACCATTACTATCACCAATCCAATAACGTTGACTCCCAGGCCAGCTTTCACCTACAGGACACAAACCAGCACACCCTAGTCACTCTGACCAGCAGCAGCACAGATCCCCAAGTCCCCTTTCTGTTCCCGCAGCCTATGCCTTGTGGCCCAGATTAGTTCCCAGTGCTGTCTGGGGTGCTCTAGCATTGCCTTGTAGGGTGCACAGGACTGTGGTAGGGCGGGAAGGGGACAATTAGAGTCATGTCCACTTCATGCTTACAGCACTCTCACTAGGTTTCCAGTGGAAGCCTAGAAGGTATGTTAGTTACTTGGAACACCCACTCTATGGAATGTGAAGAGGTATTTCTGCAGCTCACTCTTAGGGAAATGTGCTAAACAAAACTAGCCAGATCTCTGTGAAGCAGAAACTTCTCAGAGCCCCTCTGCGCTAATACAGGGAACTTGTAGCTGGGGCTATATTACATGAAGCCTTTGCTACTGTTACCTTTTTTTAAGGAACAGCTTGTGGAAATAGTGTACCTTGAGTTCACCTGGGGAAACGGTTCAGCTGCCTCTGCTCAGCTCTTCCTCAGGAAGGAGACACAGGTGTGCTCGCTGGAGTGGGGCCTTTGCTTCTTTCCTCTGAGGGAATTACACCTCAGTGACTGACCCTTCTCACTTCTGCCTTGACATTGACACTCACAGGCTGAAGTGGGGGATGTGAGGGATGATGGGCTGCCAGAGCCAGATGGAAAAATGTGTCCTGTAAGGATAGCTGGCACCCTTCCAGTGAGTAACCAGGCATACAGCATGTAGCCAAAACAAGTCACTAGCTGGCATTAAGTTGGGAAAATTGCAAGGGGAAAATGGATACTGGGAAATTGTTTCAAGCAAATGGCTAGACATGTTCTCTCTCTCCTGCTGTCTGGTGGGGGCCCCCTGGGCGTTTTGGCGTGGAGGACAGCCCATGTTTCCCCACAGGTGAAAGGGCAGGTTCTAGCAGGGCTAAATTAAGGAGTGTTAGAGTTGAAAGGGACCCCATGGAGCATCCAGCTGGAACCTCGTCATTTAGCAGATGAGGAAACTGAAGTCAAGGTAGTGCCCAAGCTGGGGATAGAACCATTCCCAGACTGGCTCACTTCTTGTCACCTGGTACCCTTGAAAATTACTGCCTCTGATCATTTGATTCCAGTGTAGAAAGCCAGAGGTCAGTGGTGGGGACACACAGCAGAAGAAGCGGGAGACAGGAGAGCTGGAGTAGTAGAGCTCAGTGTGAGCGGACTGAGGGTTACTCAGTAAGATGGGAGGGGAGAGGGATGGCTGGGACACCCCATTCCAGGAAGTATCACGGATGACTTAGATGAGCAGTTTGAATAGTCAAAAGGACCTGAATAGGCTGGGTGCGGTGGCTCACACCTGTAATCCTAGCACTTTGGGAGGCCAAGGCAGGTGGATCACCTGAAGCCAGGAGTTCAAGACTGCCTGACCAACATGGTGAAACCCCATCTCTACTAAAAATACAAAACTTAGCTGGGCGTGGTGGCGCACAACTGTAGTCCAAGTTACTCAGGAGGCTGAGGCATAAGAATCACTTGAACCCAGGAGGCAGAGGTTTCAGTGAGCCAACATTGTGCCACTGCATTCCAGCCTGGGTGACAGAGTGTGAGATTCTGTACCCCCCCCCCCAAAAAAAAAGGGAAAAAAAGGACCTGAATATCTGCCACCAGCCTGAAACTTCTTCTTTCCTCTATTGCTTTACAGGGCTGCAAGAACACGTTTGGCTCCCATGAAAAAAAAAAATTGTGAGACCATCAGTAATTTGTATCAGTGTTTTCCATCCTCTCCTCTACCCCCTCAGCCCTGGATATTAAGTATAGCAGCATAGTGTACATAGTATAGTGTATAGGTAGAGGAGTAGAAGGTAGATAGACCCAACACTAAAGTCAGCAGCAAAATATCTCAAAGCCATCTTTTGTGAGCCCAGCTGAAAATGAAAAAGAATGATGGATGCTTCATTTTCCATTGTTGCTTCAGGGGTTTCTTGCCTGGGGGGTGAGTTGAGCAGAAGAATCCTGTTTTCTCAAAATACCTTTCACCCTACGTTCATACACTTTCTCATTCTCATCTTCTGTGAATAAACCAGTAGCTTTCTCAGTGAATGTCTCCACTGGCCTAATGAAAAAACGAAGGCAAAACTTTGCGCAGGCTCATGCCTTCTGGAACTGGGCAACAGCCTGTGTGTTCCAGCTTTCTCTACCTAGGTACCCACTTCTTTCCAGGGAAGGGCTGGGGAGAGCACATTCTTGCTATCCTTGGTGCTTATAGACCAACCAAAAACCTCTTTATAAGTGCTGTTCTTGCTACCACACTGGGTTAGTGTTGACAGGCCAGGGACACTGCTACAAAATAAACTTTGAAAGAAGGCTGCAGAGCTGGTCATCCCTGTCCTCATGGCAGCTGGCCCTGGCAGGGAAAGGCACCCCAACTCACCATATCTTTGATCTGGCAGTGCCCATAGCTGAAGACGATGGCATTAGGGGGATTACCCACAGGCAGCATCACTGCAAAGGAGATGCACATGGTGACTGGGATCAGGGTGTAGAGGGGGTTAATGTGCAGCGTTTCAGACTAGAAGAGAGAATTCACAGAAACATTTCACGAGATTAGGCTTGCATTTCCTGTGCTTAACGTAACGAGCATGCTTTAGTGATGACTTGGTGCTGGCTAACCTTAGCAGGACACTATGTGGAGGGGTAGTTAGGTCCCTGCCCTCGGGGGCATGCAGTTCCCTTGGCAACCTGAATAGGCTGATGCTACTCACTTGCTCCACATGGAAATATGGCTTTGAGTGACTCCCTAGAAGGGATGTTTGATTTTTTTGGTGTTATTCTAAGGAAGTGGTTCCTAAACTTTATTCTTTAGCTAAGACTTCCTTTCCTTAAACCCAAATCTCATGAATAAGTTGCTTTGATTGAAGTGGGGATCCCTCAGTCTTAGGGTACAGAACTAAGGTGGTTTTTTTTTTTCCTAGGGAAGATAATTGTTTTATATGGGATTTGAATCCATGGTCCTGCTCTCAATGTTGCCAAGTTTTAACTGCACTCTCTTGCTCATACAAGCAAGATGACAGAAGGGAGAAGTTGGGGTCATCTGAGCAATGAGCAGAGAGTGTGGGGCTGGGGTTAGAAAGAGCAGTAGGAGACTATGTTGCTGGGGTGGGGAGGGGCCTTCATCTCCTGGATTCTGCCTCCCAGAATGGGACAGATGAAGCATTGGGTCAGATGCATCACCTTTCAGGCTGCTTGGCCAGGCTAAGAGCTGGCCGTTGCTCCCCTCCCCTATTCCATTCACAACAAACTGGTCTGAGGCTGTGGAGCAAAGCTGACCTTGCTCCCAATCCTCAGAACTTCCCAGAGGACAGTGAATCTCAGTGGAGGCTGTGATGATTGTCTGAGTTGTGATCTCAGTCTTTGCAGCTATGTTTTACCTACATTTTCTGTGGCTAGCTCTTTGGCCCTCTCAGGTTTTATCTCAGGAGAGAAAGGTTGATGATAATTGTGGGGAATTGAAATGATAGGATTTGAAGATTATTTTGTATGTTCTTTGGTTTCTACTCAGGGCTGCCCCTAAACGAATCCTACTCTTTTGGACAAGGATTTCTAGAACTCTTGCTGTGATTTATTAGTGTATCCTTTTATTTGCTAGTTGCTATTTGAAAAACTTCATTTTTCAAAATAGGAATTGAACACCAATCAGTGAAGGCTGTGGGCAGTAACCAGAGGAGAGAGTACAGCCACAGAAGCTGCCCTGAGCTAGGCCTGCCACTCCAGGCCCCTGGGACAGCCTGATTTGGACGTCTGGGAGCCCCGCACTACTCACCAGGCTGCACAGGATGGGCAGGAAGATGGTGATGGTTGCTGGGTTGCTCACAAACTCAGTGACAATGGACACAAGGATGCATGCCAGCAGGGTGACAGCCCATGGCGGGAGGCTGCTCAGGGACAACATCTGGTTCCCTATCCATGTAGAGAGGCCAGAGCTCTGTAGGAAGAGGTGTTACAGTAAGAAGAAAGGAGGAGAAACACATCCCAGCTAGAGTTCTTAGAATTCAGAAGGTCAGGGATGTTGGAAGGCTGGACCACCAGGGATCCTCTGATCTTTAGTTTGAATGAAGCCAGAGGTGTTCATGATTTTTATGATTTGATCATTTTTGTAGCTCAGAAAATTGGTTTTTATGGTTGTACAACATTTGGTCTTTCGGTTTCATCGTGGGGCATGAAGAGCCACCCACCCTAATTGCCATGATCCTTCTTAGGACTTTGCCATGACAACTTGTCAGAGGTTGGAGATCTTTGCTCCTCAATTTCAATCTCATTAGTCTTTCTCTAGCCTCTGACATCCTTACCCTGTGCATTGATTCGACAGTGCCCTTCACAGAGGGCCAAGTATAGCCCTTTATTCAGCTTTTGAAATCAGTTTATTTTGTTACCTAAAAAAGGGAAAAATGTATCAACATCTGTAGATAGTAGGCTTTCCTGTCTTTTTAGGGAGACGAACAGGCAGGGCTGAGCACTGGAGGTTTTACAGGAGTAATAAAGTAGAGAGGGATAAAAGTATATTTCCATTTAGTGGAGAAGGTGCCTCCTAAGTGCCATGGAGGCTGGTCATTCAGCCCCAACCTGTTTTAGGTTCAAATCCCATCGTGGCTGACATTAGTTCTACTATCAGGACTTTTTTTTTTTTTTAATTAAGATGAGAATCTTGCTCTATTGCCCAGGGTCCAGGATGAGTGCAACAGCATGATCACAGCTCACTGCAGTCTCAACCTCCCGGGTTCAAGCAGTCCTCCCACCTCAGCCTTCCAAGTAGCTGGGACCACAGGCACATGCCAGCACGCCCTGCTCTTCTTATTTGTAGAGACAGAGTCTTTCCATGTTGCCCAGGCCTGTCTCAAACTCCTGAGCTCAAGCGATTCTCCCACATTGGTCTCCCAAAGTGCTGGGATTATAGGCGTGAGCCACCTCACCTGGCCTGCCAGTGCTTTTTGAAGACACAGATATGAAGGCATATTGACCATCCTAAATTTATTCCACTAGCAACAGTTACACACATCCACTTAAATAAATGAACATTCTGCCTGGGTGAAGTAGCCCACACCTATAATCCCAGCACTTTGGGAGGCTGAGGAAGGTGGATCACTTGAGGTCAGGAGTTTGAGACCAGCCTGGCAAACATGGTGAAACACTGTCTCTACTAAAAATACAAAAATTAGCCAGGCGTGGTGGCATGTGCCTGTAATTCCAGCTACTCAGGAGGCTTGCTTGAACTCTGGAGGCAGAAGTTGCAGTGAGCCGAGATTGTGCCATTGCACTCCAGCCTGGGTGACAGAGTGAGATTCTGTCTCAAAAAAATAATTAATAAATAAATAAATACATATTCCCACTTGTAATGATTCATTTGGTTGGAAGATGTTCACCTGCAAATAGGGAGAGCTATTTCCGTCTCCTACAAAATGAAAGGTATCACTGAGTATTGTATTAAAAATTCCAGGTTGCCATATGCATCCTGCCTCCCTTCCTCTCTCTCTTCTATGTTGACAGGCTCTGCCTTTCCCCATGGTACTGTAGAAACTGCAAATATGATGATATGGAGAACAGGAGCAGAAAGCAAGGTGAGACATTTATGATTCCTCAAGCTCTTAAGTCCTGCTACACATGTTTTACTATTAAAGACCTCCTTCCCTACACTGTCAGCATGGTACTTTTTCTCCTCTCTTCCAAATTCATCAAAAGCTCATTTCATCTCTGTAGTACCCTGGCTACCTCCTGGCGAGCTCATAGACAACTGACAACCAGAGGCCTTCAGAATTCTCTCTGTTGTAGCCACTTCACCTTGTAGAACTTTTCTTCCTTTTCTTCCTCTCAACTGACTGAGAGCTTACAAACCTGGTCTGTGCAGACTGCATCAATTAATGCTTGTTTCAGAGCCCCAAGGCCTCCAGGAACTCTTTAATTGTTCCCTCTGGTAACACATTAAACCTCACTCATTGGACAGAGGCAGGGGAGGAAGAGCAGTTAGTTGAGTGGAAATGATACATTATATAAAGAAATAGAGTTTTACATAACATGTTATCCAAATAGTACTGGTAAGTAAAGTGAAATAATTTTTTTTTCTTTTTGAGACAGAGTTGCGTGCTGTCACCCAAGCTGGAGTGCAGTGGCAGCATCTCAGCTCACTGCAACCTCCGCCTCCTGGGTTCAAACAATTCTCGTGCCTCAGCCTCTCAGGCAGCTGGGATTACAGGCGTGCACCACCATCCCTGGCTAAATTTTTTTTTTTTTTTTTGAGAGGAAGTCTCACTCTGTCGTCCGGGCGGGAGTGCAGTGGTGCGATCTCAGCTCACCGTAACCTCTGCCTCCTGGGTTCGAACGATTCTTCTGCCTCAGCCTCCCAAGTAGCTGGGGTTACAAGTGTCTGCCATCATGCCCAGCTAATTTTTGTATTTTTAGTAGAGACAACGTTTCACCATGTTGGCCAGGCTGGCCTCAAACTCCTGGCCTCAAGTGATCCTCCTGCCTCAGCCTCCTTAAGTGCTGGGATTACAGGCATGAGCCACCATGCCCGGCCTAGTAAAGTGAAATCATTTAGTGGCAATCATTTTTCCAGCAGAACGATTTTATACTATAATTTGAAATAAATTAGACTTCAAAGTTAGGAAAAAACACAATCAAAGGAAGTCTCAATTTTTTAAACTCTTGTTATGAAAACATTTTACAATGGATTTTCTTCACTAATATCAAAACTGAAATTATTTCAAACTCAGTAGGAATGACATATATGCTACCCAAATTATTACTAAAATTAGTAGAGGCAGTAGGCTTTACAGAAATAACGGTACTATCTCTAATATGTGCACAATTTTTTTTTTTTTTTTTGGTGGCAGGGGTAGGGTCTCCCTCTCTCTCCCAGGCTGGAGTCCAGTGGTGAGATCTTGGGTCACTGCAGCTTTGAACTCCTGGGCTCAAGTGATCCTCTCACCTCAACCTGCTGAGTAGCTGGAACTACAGGTGCACACCACCACACTGGGCTAATTTTTGTTTTCGTAGAGATAGGGTCTTACTATGTTGCCCAGGCTAGTCTCAAACTCCTGGACTCAAGCAATCTTCCCGCCATGGCCTCCCAAAGTGCTGGGATTATAGACGTGAGCCACTGTGCCCAGCCCAATTTTGGTTAAAAAAAAGTAAAACATTGCCAGGCCAATCTTGTCAAAGGCCAAAACTAACGACTGAAATTAAATAAAGATAAACATAAATATCCCGAACTTGGAATGAGAACTATTGATAGCATATATATAGGATGGGTTGAAAGTCTAGTAATGATGAACAGTTAAAAGAATGAAGCGTTCTAATTGACTGCAGTTATAATTGTTGACATGAGTGCCAAGGATGCTTTATAAAAGCTGCCATAAAAATGCAGGGTGCTGCTTGAATCAGAGGTGAGAAATGGGGCTTGGGTAATATAACTACTCTGCTTGGCAGTAGACTGGCCACCCCGTGGACCATGTTTGAATAAGGCCAAGTGTAGTGAGTCCTGAGGAGAGAGATGCAGATGGTATGGGTCACTACTTCTTGATTTTTTCATGTTAATAATTATTAGCTAGGAGAGGGTCCCAGAGAACAGAGCTAGAGCCAACAGTGGACAGACAACATGCAGAAGACCTGAGCTGAAAATAAGGAACAACTATTCTTTGTTCCCTGCACAGGGAGTACCTTGTCACTGGAAGTGTCCGAGCCAGAGGTGCCATGGAGGGAAATCTCACCACGGGCAGGAGATAGGACTCATTGCTTTCTAAGGTTCTCCTTAGTGTAATATTCTGTGACCTTCTTATTAATAATGCAGATTGTATTTTGGGCCATCAAAAGTGAACCAAGCCGGGTGCAGTGGCTCGTGCCTGTAATCCCAGTACTTTGGGAGGCCAAGGTGGGCGGATCACTTGAGGCCAGGAGTTCGAGACCAGCCTCACCAACATGGTGAAACGCCATCTCTACTAAAGTACAAAAATTAAGCTGGGTGTGGTGGCGTGTGCTTGTGATCCCAGCTACTTGGGAGGCTGAGGCATGAGAATTGCTTGAACCTGGGAGGCAGGGGTTGCAGTGAGCTGAGATGGCACCATTGCGCTCCAGCCTAGGTGACAGATCAAGACTCTGTCTCAAAAAAAAAAAAAAAAAACAGGGGAACCAAGTTTAGCATGGGATAATGCATGTAGACAAGCTGGAGGGAGAAATAGTCTGAACCTTAACCTAATTCATTCTTAGGACTCTTTTCTATTTTAGGGAGGGCTAACACTTTAGGAAATTCAACCATCCCCTCACATCCCCATCCCACTTAAAAGATCTCATCCAAACTTCTCCCAATTAGAAAATTAAGAAGTATTTACATCAGCTTTAGCCTAGATTTTCCAAAGGGGCTCAGTCTATGTATTGTGGACAGACAGTTCACCATGTGTCACTTGGAATATCTCTCGTCCCTTACAGAGTTCTCCTATTACCACTCCTATTACCTATGTCCATCTCCTGTTACCATCTCCTATTGCCACTGTCAAATCCCAGAAGGAGATGGCTACAAACTCCAATAAACCTTTTACTTGTAGCAGCGTGGGCCCCATAGATGAAGTATCGATGCCCATGTATCATGATTGTGTGGCACAGCCGATCTGTTCCTCTGTTCCCAGTAGTGCTAACTGAGAAGCTTAGGGCAGGAGGGGACATCCATGCTGCTCTATTGCTTCCCTTCCCAGGGACTCGGTGAACATTTACTTCTCAGCTCCATTGAGTCTTTCCTCCCATGCCCATAATGATTCATTAGGTAAAGACGCTGGAAAAGTATTTCACCCATAAGAACAGAATTCAAGCCAGGTGCAGTGGCTCACGCCTGTAATCCCAGCACTTTGGAAGGCTGAGGCGGGTGGATCACTTGAAGTCAGGAATTTGAGACCAGCCTGGCCAACATGGTGAAACCCTGTCTCTACTAAAAATACAAAAATTAGCTGGCATCATGGCGCACACCTGTAGTCCTAGCTACTTGGGAGGCTGAGGCAGGAGAATCACTTGAACCCAGAAGGCAGAGGTTGCAGTGAGCTGAGATCATGCCACTGCAATCCAGCCTGGGCGACAGAGCAAGACTGTCTCAAAAAAAAAGATCAGAATTCAAGAATTACCTTGCTACCAGAAGCCAGAGCATAGCCTCCCCCCACCAGAATGACAATCTCCCAGGGCATGGTCTTCTGGAAGTCCTTCCAAGTGATGATGGGTTCGGTCCCCAGTGAGTGCTCCCGGTTCTCTCCTGGATTAGAGAGAGATGTAAAGCCAGATAAACCCTGATAGGCGTGATTTGTGGAGATAGGAGCCTAATTGGTGAAGTGGATGATTTGGGATACTGCTATTTCGGGGGGTGGGAATCTGAAGGACCTTGGTAAATCCCTTTGGGAGTATTAGTCTGATTTGGGGATTCTTCAACTAGAGCCACCCCCAGTTTCTTCCCTTGATCCTTCTCTCACCATCATTCTTTTTCCCAAAGCAGGGTTTCTTTGCTGGAATAAGGAAGAGGAGGAAGCCAAGGAAGACAGAGACTGTAGCATCAGTGCGGTAGCCTTTCCTAGTAAAGAGACAAGCATAGCTGAGGAGAAGGGTCAGGAATTTTCAGGAGTAACATGATGTCTCGGGGCAGTCTGTGCAAACACAGTGTCTTTTTAGGACTTAGTCTAGAGGTGAAATTAACCTTAGTTCTTGCCAGTTGTGGCCATGCTATCCACAGTGGATTTAATGGGCAATGGTGAATGTCTGGAGGCAGGGCCTGGCTAGAGTAGATGTCTTGGTGTGAATTTGTGAGCCCGTTAATTGGGGCAAGTCCTAGAAGGAGTGATCAGGAGTGAAGATGGTTAGATGAGAATAGAAGAGGATGAGACCTCTTTCCTATGAAGGCCACACCTCCATGTGCCTCCCTTCTCAAGTGAGAAGTTGGTCTCTTTTCTTTACAGTTGGTACTTTATAGATGTTTTCTCCTTTAACTCTCATATGAGGTAACCAAGCTTCCAGGAGCTTATGTAATGAGACTACTTGTAGCACTGGATCCCAGCCCCAGACCAGGACTCCAAAGGGTGTTTTTCCTTCCTGATTTCACACTGCAGCCTCCCTAAAAAGAGTGGATTCCCCAGGGAATGAAATCTTCCTGGCTTCGTATCTTCCCCTGAGAGTCTATGAAGGATGCCAGTAGTTGTTGCCTGAAGAATTGGGGTGAGGGAGTTGTTCTTAAGGAGGAAGTTGTATCACTTACTTTTCAAAGAAAGAATCCCAGCCAGGGACAAAGCCAGGCTCCCGGGTAAACCACAGTATGGTCATCAGGATGAAGAAAAATCCAGTCACCATTTCAGGGTAGCTATAAAATAAAACAGAAAGACCCACTCAGGAACTGAGAAATTTCTCCTAGCTTTTTCACTTTGCTTCTGGAAGCTTCTGTATTTAGAGTTTCAATACCCTAGACATAAAACACACTCACTGCCTAACCACTATGAATGGCTGACAGTGAGATGAGGAGAAGACTGAGTGCCCCCAGAAAACATGACATTAACCATATTCCCTGGAGAAACTTCTGTGGAAAGGGCAAGAGAACACAGCACTGTACATTTATAAAATAATTTCAAATACAGCCTACAAGGAGAGTGCAGTGAAATAGGCACCCCCAAACACTGTGCTGGTGGGAAGAGGAATTGCTACAACCTTTTTGAGGCCATTTGATGATATACATCAGAAGCCTTAAAGCTGGTCATTCCCTGGCCGGGTGTGGTGGCTCACGCCTGTAATCCCAGCACTTTGGGAAGCCAAGGCGGGCAGATCACGAGGTCAGGAGATGGAGACCGTCCTGGCTAACACAGTGAAACCCCGTCTCTACTAAAAATGCAAAAAATAGCCGGGCATGGTGGTGGGCGCCTGTAGTCCCAGTTACTTGGGAGGCTGAGGCAGAAGAATCACTTGAACCCCAGAGGCGAAGGTTGCAGTGAGCCAAGATTGTGCCACTGCACTCTAGCCTGGGCGACAGAGCGAGACTCTATCTCAAAAAAAAAAAAAAAAAAAAAGTTGGTCATTCCCATCATCTAACCAGAAGTGCATACTGAGACATTCATTACCTATTAAAAAATGGAAGCATCCTGTATATCCAATGATATTTCATACACTGAATATATTTTGATATAACTCGATGTCAAAATGAGATGCATCCACTGATAATCCTGTTTCCACAGCAGAGTTAAGGACGTGGAACATATTGTACACCGCTGAGTATAGTGTTGAGTTGAGAAAGGCAAGGTATACAGCGGTTTCGGTGTGGACTGAATTTTACCAAAAATACATAGAGTTTTGCACAAAAAAGCATGGAAAGAAGTGTTAACATTTGTTAACATGGGGTGCTAAGAATTCAGTCAATTTAAATTTTTTTTTATACTGGCTTGTATTTTTGAAATGTTCTATGATGAACTTTTATAACTTAAAGCTTTAAATAAGACAGTGTCTACCTGGATTGTTTTATGCAAAGTTGTATGTGCCAATTGCCATAAAAGGAGAAATAGCACTAAATAGGAAGCTGGGTCCCTGTGGAGAAGCTGATAGAAGTGGCTGAGAGTTGGTTAGTGATTTCTTGGACCCTCTGTCTCCAAGTCTGTCTTTGATACTGCTTTCTGCCCTAAATATAGCACAGAGTCTCCCATCTCCCTGGGAGTGATAACTGGACCACTGTGGTGGCGTGTCTGAGCAATGAGAGGAGGCCTGGCTTTGGAAGGAATTCACATTTTCCAAGAGGGCGACTGTGCTGTCTTTCCCTTCTTCTGCCTCCGTCTGCCCCATGGTCAGCACTCCACCCCATGCCACGACTACACCTTGGTCTCCAAATAGAGCAAAGGGAAAGGGTGGCCACCTGAAATCTGGGCCAGCTTGGCTTTGGCATTAAATAGCGTCTTCTAAATGCCTGATTCAGAGTTGTGGAAAATTCTCCCAGTGTCAGGGACTGTCAAGAACAAGGCTACTCCTGTGCTCACTTTACCTGCTGTGTTTCTGCTGGAGGAGGAGAGAAGAGGAATGGCTGATTTTTACCTAATGTCTCCCAGCTTTTCATATTCTTCTTGGATCCTCTTCTCTGACAACTGTTCCCTTTTGGTCTTCTTCTTCTTGCTCAGAGAGCAGGTCTCTTTAAAACTGAGAGGGGAGAATGAGCAAATGATTAAAGAAAACATACTCCTGAGGCCCAGAGATCAAATATTAGGTAAATACTAAACCGCTCGCCTGCTGCAGTCACTTTTCTCCTCTTTCACATGCTCTGTCCCTCTGTCCCCCACCTATTCATACGGCTTTTATCTGCCACATTATCCGGACCCTCATCAACCTTGTCCCCTAGACTATTAGGGATATCCATCTGGGTCTGTCTCTGGTATATCGGTGTGAAGTGATGTCTCAAGGACTCGTGCAAGTGTATTCGCGCGGGGTCGTTTCTACCTGCTTGTCTTTTACATAAGTAAAATAGTTAGTGTAATGTGGTATATGTGTCTAGGTGTATACACTACAACTTTTACTCCACTATGTGTCTGGATGTATAACTAACATTTTTACTTCAGAGAAGCTTTGTCTCTAGCCAAACAAACACACAAACGTCTGCACATATGGAACACACAGTGTTAGTTTTATATTGGCAATACTGGAGTTAAGAAGTATATAGACATCATTGGTTTGACAACAGTCTGAGTAAAAAGAAAAGTCAGAGAACATTTCTTGACCAATGGGAGCATACGGACTAATAGCAAAACATATTATCTTCCCTTATGTGTTTGAAACTGATCAAATTTGGAGTAGACGGACTCGTTATTTTGAGGCATATGAGCATATTTTATTCAGGCTACTAAGTATAAATCACCCATGCCTATAAAGTTAAACCTAATGCAAATTCTACTTAGAGTCATATTTTTTATTTCTTATTTCTTGGAGTAATTGGAAGTACTCTATATGCTTTGAGAGCAATAAAACGACATTAAGTACTCTTCACGTTAGACTTTGTATAAACCGGACAGGCTCTCTAACCATTTAGTTGGAATTAAGAACATTTCATGTAGAGCTGAGAGTGAAGTACAGAGTTCACAAATGTTTAGAATGTCTAGAAGAGACAGCGCCTGACTCTCAGTCCAGACCACTGCATTCTCCTTGGGCATCCTCTGTGGTTACCTGGCAGTCCCCCTTGCACAGAGCCATCCAGGGCCCATGCCATGGCCTTTGGATCAACAGGGGGGCCTCAGTGCTTTGCTGAAAGGGCCCTGGGACTCACTTGCAGCCTAGGAACAGCCAGTGCATCCAGAACCAGCTGACCACCAGCATGATGAGGGATATGGGGAAGCTGAAGAGGAACCAGGTGCCAAAGTTCACCACCTCTGCGGCTGGATACTGGCTGGAGGGTAAAGAACCAGGTCAGCAATTAGTAAAGGGAGGGTTTCCATATGGTATTTTGGGGTAGTATGCCAAATGCTCCCTAAAACATAGAAATAATGATAACGATATGGTAAAACATTGTCTACAACAACACATTTAGTTGACAGTTGCAATTGTACAGAGCCCAGACAAGTATCATGAAACTAGCTAAAAAAAGTAATCAAAACAACTAAAATTCGTATCATTAAAGTGTATTTACTTTGCACTCAAGAGAATGACTCAGGACGTATTTGCCCTTAAAGATTCTGCTAAGTTTATTCATCTGGTTTGCAAGACAACAGAAAACGGAGCAGCTTGGTATATTTTGTTTCTAAAATCACCAGAAATGTAACTTTTGACTGGGGGACACAGTTCTGGAGAATTTGAAGCTCTAGGGCTTAATGAAGTTTTTAGATATTACGGTGCCCATAAGAGAACCAGGACTTGCAATCTCCAAATCTTTATTAAACATCCACTGGTCTCAGGGTAGAGGGGATTTGTATGGCAAAGTGCCCATTCATCACAGGCAGAACTGTGGCTCCCCAGCCCAAGTGTTGTGTCCTGTGGAGCCTGGATGGACCAGGCCATGAGCCATGGCTTTTGCCTAGACAAGGCTCAGGCCTAAATGACCTATGCTGTGTTTTCCTTGGGTCTCTGTTTTTGGGGCTGGGTGTAGAACTCCTCTAGGTGTGAGACATCCCTCTATCAGTGATCCCTTCTCCCAGATCTTTAACTTTGCTCTCATCTGGATCATCCCTACCAGCATTTAAATGTCTCCCATCTTGAAAACTCCTTCTTGACCCTACTTTCCTTTCCTTTCCTTTTTTTTTTTTTTAATTATTTTTTTTTGAGACAGAGTCTTGCTCTGTCGCTCAGGCTGGAGTGCAGTGGTATGATCTCAGCTCACTGCAACTTCTGCCTTCTGGGTTCAAGCGATTCTCCTGCCTCAGCCTCCCAAGTAGCTGGGATTACAGGAGCACACCACCACACCCAGCTGATTTCTGTATTTTTAGTACAGATGGGGTTTTGCCATGTTGGCCAGGCTGGTTTCGAACTCCTGACCTCAAGTGATCTGCCTGCCTTGGCCTCCCAAAATGTTGGGATTACGGGCATGAGCCACAGTGCCCGTCCTCTACTTTACTTTTATTATCATCCCACATCTCTCCTTCCCTTCACAGTCAGTTCTCTATTTTCTCACTCACCAGAATCCTCAACTCACCAGACTCTGGCTTCTCCCACCACTTGACCAAGGTCCTCTTGCCTACATCACCAGTAACCTCCACGTCACCAAATCTAATGGATACCTTTTCATCCTTACTTTGCATCATCATTCATTGACATTAAATATTGTAGGCACTTCCTTTTTCTTGAAATACTTTCCTCCCTTGGGTAGAGTGGCACCAGATTTCCCTTTCCTCTGTGCTGTCTGATACTGTTTCCTTCTGTCCGTTAAATATGTGAGCTTAATATTTATGTCCTCTGTTCTCCTTACTCTGTATGTTCTAGGTAATTTCCTCCACTCCTGTAGCTTCCCTTACCAGGAGGCAAAATAAATATGTGGCCCCTTTACCCAAAGGTTATTATGAATATCCAGGCAGGGACAGCAGAACATTAAACCAAGTGTGACGCCTATCTGGGCATGGTGGCCCGTGTGCCTGTACAGGTGGCATGCCCATGGCCCCAGCCCTGCAGGCCGCTCACTTCAAATCTATGCCTTCAGCCTAAACATTAATATTTCCGTTGAGATTCACAGGTCTGTTTTCACCTGGACATCTCGGCCTCTATGCCACTTTTTCCAAGACCCCATTCCTCCTCTTTCCCCTCTATTCCTGCTGAGGGCAGGAGCCTGAGAGGCAGACACAGCCTTTCCCTGTCTTGGGCCCTGTCTCACCTTCCTGAGACCCAGCAAGTGACCTCTGAGTTTCCCTTAAACCTGACTGTTCCTCCTCCCCACTGCGCTGTCAGCCAAGCCACCGGCTGCCCTGGACAACTTTGCAGCAGTGTCCTGAATTGCCTTCCTGCTGTCTGCTTTCTCCTTTCCAATCTGTTTCCCTTTTTTTTTTTTTTTGTCTTTTTCATCCAGAATGAGTTTTCAAAACTATAAATCTGACCACCTCACTAACTGCTTAAAATTCTTTAAAAGCATCTCAAAGCCTTTCAGATGTCGTCCAAGTTCCTCAGTGGGTCTTGCCAAGCCCTGGAGATCTGCCCGTCCAGCTCCCTGGCCTCCTCTTACCCTCTGTCATTTTATGGGCTCCGCTGTCCTGCCTCGGAGCCTTCCTACGCACTGTTTTCTTTGTCTGGATAATCTCCCTTCATCTAGTTTACTCCCGTCCTTCAGGTTTCCACATGGTCGCCTCTTCAGGGAGGCATTTCCTCCCTGCAGATGGGCGAGCTCCCCGAGCAGGGCTCTCCCTGCAGAGTCTTAGACTTCTCCAGTCTCACTTAGCTATAATGACTTGATTTTCCCCTTTTTTTCCTTTTTTAAATTTTTATTTATTTATCTATCTATCTATCTATTTATTTTTTGAGATGGAGTCTCGCTCTGTCACCCAGGCTGGAGTGCAGTGGTGCGATCTCAGCTCACTGCAACCTCTGTCTCCTGGGCTCAAGAGATTCTCCTGCCTCAGCCTCCTAAGTAGCTGGGATTACAGGCGCCTGCCACCATGCCTGGTTAACTTCTGTATTTTTAGTAGAGATGGGGTTTCACCATGTTGGCCAGGCTGGTCTCAACTCCTGACCTCAAGTGATCCGCCCGTCTTGACCTCCCAGAATGCTGGGATTACAGATATGAGCCACTGCGCTGGGACTTTTTTTTTTTTTTTTTTGAGATGGAGTCTCTCTCTCTCTGTCACCCAGGCTGGAGTGCAGTGGTGCGATCTCAGCTCACTGCAGTGGCACGATCTTGGCTCACTACAACCTCTGCCTCCTGGGTTCAAGTGATTCTTCTACCTCAGCCTCCTGAGTAGCTGGGATTACAGGTGTACACCACCACACCTGGATCATTTTTGTATTTTTAGTAGAGACGGGGTTTCACCACGTTGGTCAGGCTGGTCTAGAGATCCTGACCTCGTGATTCCCCCGCCTCAGCCTCCCAAAGTGCTAGGATTACAGATATGAGCCACTGTGCTCAGCCTGTTTTTCCCTCTTTCTACAGAAACTCTTCCATTCTCATTTTCTACCGTATCTCTAGCACCTAGTCCAGTTCCTGACACGCAGTGGTGGTTAGTAAATATTTGTTGACCAAGTAAATCACTTACTTGTTGAAGTGTTCCAGGAAGATAAGGCTGGTGGAGGTGCCGATAATGGTGGTCAGGCCGCCAATGGTAGCAGAGTAGGATATGCTCAGGGAGAGGCACTTGCAGATCATCTGGTCATGGTGGGACCTGTACTTTCTGTTCAGCTTCTGCTTCCTGGGGCTGGGGGTCAGGACCTGTGGCTTTTCCTAACAAAGGAAAATCAGCGAATCTCTCCATCCCAGCTTGGGCTCTCTGGCCAAAGCATGAGAGGCAGGCGGCACCGTGGTACAGCGGAAAGGGTTTGAGCTTGGGTGTCAGAAAGACAAATCACAGTTTCTACCGTTATCAACTTGCGCATGCATCAGAGCTACAGTTTCTTCTCTGTAAAATGGTGGAAACCGTATTTTCTCTGCTGAACTGTTGTGAAGAGTAAATGAAGTAATATATGTAAAGCGCTTAAAACACTTCCCGGCATTTAATGAATGGTAGGCTATTATTATTTTTGTGATTAATGTTTTTATTGACAGCATGGCTTTTTATCTGAACTCCAGTAAAACTGGTGTCGCTCCACATTGTATTTGAATAACAAACAGATGTTATTCCTGTAGAGTTAGAATGACAGGATTTGGCCTTCCCCTCGGGCCCTTTCTAATCCTACCAAGACCCATCAAGCTACCTCTGACTCTCTCTCAAGTCTGGCCATTCAAGTCCATCCAGCCCTGATGGAGAGATGACTAAAAAATACCCTTGGATTACATAAAAACCCTAGTCTTCACTGGGAAGAGGGTTGAAGTGTGATTCTTTCCTCCTGCCCTTCCTCACTCTTTTCTCCTTGCCTGACTTTTCCTCTCTCCTTTTTTCTTCCCCCTTGCAGATAAACTTCAGCTTAGTTGTGGTCCTCTCTGGCCCTGCTTGGTCCAGATGATGGCCTTTCAGGGTCAGAGAGGTTGCTGAACTCTGGTCTCAAGTGTTGCCTGAAGAAGCAAGTCCCTTCTGTTCCCTTCACACCTGGCCACCTTCATTGATTGTTCATGAGACTAGGAAAGTCCTGGTGCAATTGTCAGCAAGTCAGGTCATGAAAGAACCAATGGGGAAGTGCCACCTTGCCACATCTCTAAAGCCCTTTCCCACTGCCCTGTCTTACTCGTGGGGCCGAAGTATGGCTGGACCCTTCCAGACCTCTAAAAGATCCATTGATTATCAGAGCTGGAAGAGACCGCAAAGATTCCTTGGTCTAGTGGTTTTCCACAATCCTTTCTTCTAGTGAAATTTTACACAGAATAGTATAAGTGTAGCAATTGGATACATCTTTTTTTTTTTTTTTTTTTTTTTTTGATAGGGTCTCACTCTGTTGCCCAGGCTAGACTGCAGTGGTGCCATCATAGTTCACTGCAGCCCTGACCTCCTGGGCTCAAGTGATCCTCCTGCCTCAGCCTCCTGAGTAGCTGGGACTACAGGCATGCACCACCATGCCAGCTAATGTTTTTACTTTTATTTTTAGTAGAGACGAGGTCTGGCTGTGTTTCCCAGGCTGGTCTTGAATTCCTGAGCTCAAGGGATCCTCCTGCCTTGGCCTCCCAAAGTGCTGAGCTACTGCACCTGGCTGGCATGCATCCAATTTTGTAATTGGAAGTATATGGATGGGTTAATTCCATGTGGTCAAGGAGGCTTGGATTTGAATCAGAATGCTCCCCTACCTAGTTCCTTGGCCTTGGGTTATGATTTCATCTTTGCCTTGTTTGCAAAAATGGAGCTCAAAATCGCTATCGCATTGAGCCAAGACCAGAAAAAAAATGCTGAGTGCAATGATTGGTACATAATAAGCATTTAATAAATGGCAGTTATTTATGATGATGGACATTAAACAAGTGAGACTGTTTTGATGAACCCAGACATTTGAAATCAAGGGTCGTAAGTGACAGTTGGTATTTTATAGAAGCCTTAACATTCATTCATTTGACTTCTGCATTTTATTTCAGAGGAATTGTGCCAGGAAGATCATTATTAGTTCAGAAAAGCAGTTGCCTTACAATCTTAGGATACTCAAATAAAATATTTGCAGTGTCCCTGAAGCATTTTTGAAGACTAGTTTGAGGACCTCTGCTCTACACCAACCCCCAGCTTTTATAGTTGAAGACTCTGGGGCTCAGGCAGTGGACTGTCTTGCTACAGTCAAGTGAGCTGATGTCTCATCTCCGTGGTGCACACAGGCCAGACATGTATGTGGGGAATGAGTGCCTGGTGACAGCTCACTAGCCTGACTCTGTTACGACTTCAAGGCCAGTGCCCTTGGGAAGCAGCTCACAGCATTTCATGTAGGAAACAGGGCCAGAAGGGGCCGTTCTATTACCTGGGATGAGTGCTGCTTCTTGCCCTGGTGTTGGTTTGCAGTTTTGATGGGGTTGGTGCTCGAAGGCACACCATTCAGGTTCTGTTGGGACAAAGGCCATCTCACTGTTAGGAAGAGGAAGTGGTGAGTCAGGTGCCTCGAGAAGGACCACCTAATCATCCCAGGGCCACCCCATGCCTCAGCACTGTGGGAACCAGACAGAAGCCAGGGGGAGCATGCACACCAGGGCATCTCAGCCAGGCCTGCCCCGCTCAGCCTGGTGTCAAGCTCTCCATTTGAAGAGGCTTTGAAACTAGGCAGAACATGGCTCTGCCCCTAGAGGAGAGGCAGCCTTTCTGGGACTTTATTAGCTAATGAAGAATCCTTCATATAAAAGATGAAAAAAAAAAAAAAGAAAGAAAAATCATCACAACCAAGTCCACAGTTTTTTGTTTGTTTTAGAGACAGGGTCTCACTGTGTTGTCCATGCTGGGGTCAAACTCCTGGGCCACAGCGATCCTCCCACCTCAGCCTCCCCAGTAGCTGGAACTACATGGGCACACCTTTGTACCCAGCTGAAGTCCAATGTTTTATTGGCCTTTTACACTTCTCATGAAAAGATGTATAACCAGACTTGGGGAAGTGAAGTAAGTTCGAGTAACTGTGTGCAGGTAAATTCTGCTTTCCCCTGTAAATGTGTTTTTATTTTTATTTATTTTTATTTTTTGAGATGGGGGTCTTGCTTCATTGCCCAGGCTGAAGTGCAGTGTCACGATCTGGGCTCACTGCAACCTCTGCCTCACGGGTTCAAGTGATTCTCCTGCCTCAGCCTCCCAAGTAGCTGGAATTACAGGTGCCTGTCACCAATCCCAGCTAATTTTTATATTTTTAGTAGAGGTGGGGTTTCACCATGTTGGCCAGGCTGGTCTTGAACTCCTGGCCTCAAGTGATCCTCCTGCCGTGACCTCCCAAAGTGCTGGGATTACAGGCATGAGCCACCATGCCCAGCCAATGTGTCCTTTTTAACAATAACATTTTGTCAGTGGAATCCTCAGTGAAAGGAACTCTAAGGTGGATCTGTGGCTGTTGAAAATCTGGTTCTGAATCTTGGGTTTCCATGAAGAAGGGCTGAGGGATTTTCAGGTGATTCCAAAGCACAGAAAAACCCCAAGGTCATACCTCATTGTGCATCAGAGTGGTGAGGTCTGCGGTGGACCTGCTGGAACCAAGCAGAGGACACAGGAGCTACATCAGTGAGGCCGACTCCTGGGAGGGGAGGTCCCCCTGCATCAGGCGTTTGGTGTAAGGGACTTAAACTCTCTGGACTCCAGTTTTCTAGCCTCCAAAGAAGACTAATCTCTCCCTTGCCTTCTGAGATGCTGTAAGGATTAGTGGGGCCGGGGCCGGCTTCCTTCTGAGGGCAGGGGCAGCACTTTCCTTTGATATTAACGATCGTCCTAACAGCAGACGTGGAGTGGTCATTAGATATAGAGTACATATATATGGGCTTTAACCCCCAGACATTGTTAATCCTCATCACAGATCTATGGTACTGGCATTCATACCTCCATTTACACCAGTACTTAGCACGGGGATGCTAAGTGGTGGAGAAGGGTAGGAGTCCAGCAGTCTGTCTCTCTGGAGAGCCTATGCTCCCTGACCATGCTCTTACTGGCTGACTCTGGGAAGACCACTATCTAGAAAGGGGAACTTGTGATATGCGTATCTGAGGTGACAGAAGCAAGGAGGCCCTGGATTTTACCCAGGGAAAGGAGAGGGAGAGGGAGAGGGTGGGAGAGGGGAAGAACTTCTGATCAGCAAGTACACTTCAGGGGGTGAGTCTGTCCCACCCCTGCTGGTCCCTTTGCCTTGAGGACAGAAGATGAGAACTTAGCCATCAGTGTAACTGACACACTGAGTGATCAGTGAATGCTTCCAGTTCGTCTTAGTTGCGAGGACAGTGGGTGCCACCAGCTCAGCCACTGTGAAGACGGAGAGCGTATTGGGCACCCACGCGTGGGATGTGGGTCCTGCGGCCACAGGCCCTCTCCAGGCTCTGTCAGGGAAGGATAAGAAACTGACAGGTGTGCAGAGGGAAGTGTTCTTTGGAGTGAGTTCTTCGCCTGGGAGGAAAACGTGCTGTGATGTTTCCCCTTCCTTCTTCCCAAACTGGGTGAGGAGGGCAGGCGAGGACCCTCAGGTAGCATGGGAGGCAGTGGCCGCAGGAGTGCTGTCTGCATGCCCAGCAAACGACCCAGTTCCCACCAGCACAAAAGATGTTTAGAGTTCTAGGGACAACTCAGGCCACAGGGAGGAGAAAAGGCCACAGTGAGGATGGCCTTTTCCTGGGTCATCTGGGAAAGGCCTGCCCAGAGGCAGAGGCAGAGGCAGCCCCAGCACAGGGGCTGTTGGGGAGTGAACCGCCAGAGCACAGGGGCTGTGGGGGAGTGAACCGCCAGAGCACAGGGGCTGTGGGGGAGTGAACCGCCAGAGCACAGGCCCAGGAGGGTGGCGTGAGTGTTAATCCCAGAGCAAGGCCCTGCAATCAGGCCTAAGACCCTGCAGAGGGCGCCACAAGGGGATGCTTCAAAGCCCCTGAAGGCAGTTGCCCCACAGACGAAAGAGCCAGGGACTGAAATCTCAGAGAAGGCCCCGACCCTAGACCTCAATAGTCCCCGTCCAGACCCTTCTCACCCCTTTATCTTTCCTGTACTCTAGAGCTGCTATCGTAAGCCCGGAAAGGTCAGAAGCAGCAGAGTGAGGGCGGGGTTAGAGGAGGAGGAGAAGAGGGAGGTGGAGGAAGAGAGAAAGAAGCTCAACTCCCTCCCCCCACTTATTTTCACCTTCTTTCTTCTGCAGGCCTAGGGTGAGGGGTGGGTGGGTGTGGGAGAAGGTTTGGATGAGAAGTTGAAGTGTTGATATGAATCTGGACTAGTCTCCCAAATATCTGAACATGAGATTGTTATAATACCTGAAAAGAACCAGGAGAGCTACGGGATTTGCCTGAGATATCATCAAGGGTGATGTCATCAAGAAATCCAGTATGCTATGATTGAAGACAGTGGTGGTGAAAAATAAAGCAATTTCCTGATGGCACCCTTCCGCATCTGTCCCACTGCGAATGCTGATTTCACCTAATGTGTGTGCTCCTTTTTTACAAGGGCAAATGACAGAGCTGATTTAAATGTGGACCATTCATTGTGGCATGCCTGTGGGCCACATTTTGAAACAGAATCTCCAAATGGAATCAGCTGTTAATGGAGCTTCCTCCCAGGAATGTCTGAGACTGTTTCTCCTTTTCCAGCTCTGCTTCCCATCATCACATGGCCCTCTCACCTCCTGTCCCCTCATCCCCTACCTGTCACCTAAGTTTTCTTTGCCATATCTAACAAGACCAAATCTACTAAGACCTTATCTAATATCTAGAAAACATTTCATGATTCTCCAAGAATCTGCAGTGACATCGATATGTGAATGGTTTTCCATGAACAAATTAAACATATTCTTTTCCTAAAAGGGACATGAATTTAGATGAGATTCTGCATGGTGGCTGTGTGGACAGTTCATATATCCATGGAGATTCAGTGTGGCCTTTGTATTTCTTCCTCATCACTGCAACACTGTGGTTAAGGAAGTGACCCTCCAGGTCCTGACAGGCGGCTCCTAGGTGTGGAGAGGACATGGGGGAGGTGGGGGAGTGGCAAGGTGGTGAGCTTGGACCGTACATCTCAAGAGCTGTTTGTGGGTCCAGGTCCCATCTTTTCTGACCTCCCCTGTGGATTCTGAGAGGCTCTGTCTGGGAAGAGGGCAGTCATACTCACTCTTCATTGACAAAGACGAGTTCAAGAGAAGGTTGGCTGTTCTTTACATCCAGACCTACGAGTAGCAAAGAAAAGCAGTATGTGAGAGGTGGAGGCTGGGGCTGACCCTGTGGGTTGGAGCATAGCTCAAGGGCTTAGGGCGGGGGTGGGGCATATGGAGTGGGTGACATTTCTCCTTCCCTTTGCTCTGTGAGTAGAGTGGGGCTTATGGATGCAGACTGACCCCAGGGTTTTGTAGTGATCCTTGAGCATTTGGGGGCAAAGAGCAGTGTGTACCCTTGAACATTTGGGGGAAGAGTCCATAAGTGAAGGAGGAAGGAAGAGCCAGAACAGGGAGTTCAGGGAAGCTTCAGAGTCCAAGAGCTGGGATGGGAAAGAGGAGAGAGGGAAGAGGAAGGGGAAGGTGGGGGCATGGCTGAGGGGGTCCTGGGGTGGGCACCAAGTTGGGCAGTCTTCCCAGAGAAGCCAGGCAGGAGGACCCTAGGGGAGGTTGGAGGAGCAAAGGAGGGATGAACTCCAGCAAACTGTACTGATGGGTTCGGCCTCTTCGGTGTTGGAGTTGCCCGCCACAAGCTGCTCGTCCTCAGCACTGACCAGCTCCTGCAGCACGGCCTCCACGATGGGCATCACCATGGCGGTGGTGGAGGTGTTGGACAGCCACATGGACAGCAACGTGGTACAGCACATGAAGCAGAGCAGCAGCCTGGAGGGCAGGGAGGGTTGGGGCAGAGTGTCCATAGAACACACATCCCTGTGGCCCCACAGCGGGCCTGCTGCCAACCTGCTGGGGCTGGTCTAGACAGATGTGGCTGGAAAGGCAGGCATTTGTCCTGCAGGGTGCCATTCAGTTCTGTACTCCCAGTGCTTGGCAGAGCATAAGTATTAAAGCAATACTTGTTGAATGAATGAATTACGCTTCATGGATTAGCGGCCTTAGCCAGAAAAAAGTCCTTAGTGAAGCTCTGGTAGTAGTGCCACAGGGTGTAGACTCACCATTGCTTTTCTGTCTCTGCAGGCATTGGCTGGAGCTTGGTGGTGATGTGTGTTTGTGTGTGGAAGGAAATACTTTGTTTGCCCTCGCAGTCAGTAATTCTGTAGTGCCACGGTACTCCTTGCTTTGCTGCCAAGTCACCATAGTTATCAGTGACCCAGTAGAGATAAATGTTTGGAGCTCACAGTTCCGCCCACTACCTGTCAACATGCTGAAGGGATAGCCCCCAAAGTCACAGAAGTGTCCCGTGTCACTGTTTGTGTGCACTTTTCCAGCTGACATGGTAAAGCGTCAACACTTGGAGAAAAACACTAACAAGGATAACCTTCCGATTATTTCTCTTTGGCTTTGAGAACATTGTGCAATATGTGCCTGTACAGACATGTCCTAGTTTCCATAAGATAAGCCAATATAAAGACTACTGTGTTTATTATTTCAGGTGGAATTACTGACTTTGCACAATTTGGGGACAGTGCGTTTATCATGTGAACTCCATCAGCTGACAGGGACATGACTTCGCCGATTCTGTACCCACACAGGTAACTGCCTCGGGGGGTGGCAACTTGCTGACTGATGTAAATAGGGAGGAGTGGAAATATGAGAGGATAAAAATTCTTGTCCGGGCACAGTGGCTCATGCCTGTAATCCCAGCACTTTGGGAGGCCGAGGAGGGTGGATCACGAGGTCAGGAGATCGAGACCATCCTGGCTAACACGATGAAACCCCGTCTCTACTAAAAAATACAAAAAATTAGCTGGGTGTGGTGGTGGACACCTGTAGTCCCAGTTACTTGGGAGGCTGAGGCAGGAGAATGGCATGAACCCGGGAGGCGGAGCTTGCAGTGAGCCGAGATCGCGCCACTGTACTCCAGCCTGGGCGACAGAGCAAGATTCTGTCTCAACAAGGAAAAAAAAAAAATTGAAGAAGAAAAAAGAAATTCTTGCAGAGAGTACACAGAGATTCTAAAGAGCCACAGAGTCTCCATATGATGTGACGAAATGCCACTGTGTGCCTGGGAGGTTGAGTGTGGGGACAAGATTATTACTGAGCTAGGGGGTGGATTAAACTGTAGTTAGCAGACCTGTTTGACAATCTGGGAGACAGGAACATGCTTTTAAGCATAACCTATAGTCATCTAAATGACTCATGTTGAGAACCAATACTATATTATTTATTTATATTCACATTGACTTCCATAGGAGTCAGGGCAGCTTACATAAAATATAGCAAGTAAGTTGTAAACTAGGAGAAGGTGAGCAGGATATTCCAAAAGGGAAGATACAGGCAGGGGAATCCAAATGGAGCATCAATGAAGCTAACACAAAACTCAACCCTGACACCGTAACACATTCCCTGAGGGTGGGACCCCGTCCTGCATCACAGTCAAATGCAGTGTCTCTAACTGGGTCTGTGGTCTGAACTGATGACAAAAACTCAGGTGGATGGGAGGAAACATTCACGTCTCTTTCAGTGACAAAGAAGAAGACAGGCACTTCCGCTCCAGCCTGTTCCCTGATACACAGGAAGCAGGTTGGGAAACAGTTTCTATCGGTCCATCCTGTTTTACCTAATGGGCCCCTATATGTTGTAAGCTGCTGCCCTTGCAGCCTAGGTCAATGGGTAAGTTCTTTGGATAATGATAGCAAGGTCACAGGTTCAAATTTCTACTCCATGGCCCTCTCCCTGGACGGGTCCTATGGCTCTGATGTCAGCCCGTCCCTATTGGTGAAAAAACAGGCTGAAGTGGACATCCGCAGTGACCTAAGACCACTGTCCTGGTGGCATACTGGGAGCTAGAAGGATGCACTATAGCCTGCATCCCAAATAAGACTTACATGCCCGGCTTGGCTCCCGCCATCAAGACCATGCGCAGAGCGATGCGCTTATGCAGGTTCCACTTCTCCACGGCAGCCGCCACGCAGATGACCCCCACCAGCAGCAGCGTGGTGTTCTTGAAGTACTCCGCCGCCACCTGTAGGGAGGCCAGGCAGGTCAGCCACCCTCCTGGACCAACGACCCAGGGCCCAGCACCAGCTGGGAGAATGGGCCATACCCAATAAAACCTGTTCTCAATCAAAGAAGCTGGCGAAGAGGAAGCAGGGAGGTGACGATTATCGAAATAGCTGACCATCCTAGAGTGATATCTACTGAGCGTTCACTGTGGGCAGGCACTGGGCTGAGCACTTTACAAAGGTTATTTCATTCAATCTGGCCAGTAACTCTATAGGATAGATATTCTTCTCCATTTTGGAAAACATAAAACCACTGTATTTAAATATGATGTGAATATGATTTTAAAGAATAAACACATATAGTTTTATACTGATCTTTTAAAATAATCCTAGGTTTCTCCCCAAACCTAATTTTTAATGTTTTTAGAAAACATTAGAAAATTATTTTCATTTCATTTCTATTAGAAAATTAATACATGCTCAGTATGGAAAACTTCAAAATATAGAAAAAGTTACAGACAACATTACCCTTAATCATGCTACTGTTAATACTTATAGTTTCTTCCATTTTCCCTATATCTATATAGTTACATAAATGGATTTATACAGTATGTATACTTTTATATCTTACCTTTTTTTCATTTAACATAATATCCTCATCATTTTTTTTGAGAGTCTCACTTATTTTTTATTTGTTACTTTTTTGAGATGGAGTCTTGCTCTGTTGTCCAGGCTGGAGCACAGTGGCGTGATCTCAGCTCACTGCAACCTCTGCCTCCCAGGTTCACGCCATTTTCCTGCCTCAGCCTCCCGAGTAGCTGGGACTACAGGTGCCCACCACCATGCCCGGCTAATTTTTTTTTTTGTATTTTTTGTAGAGATGGGGTTTCATTGTGTTAACCAGGATGGTCTCAATCTCCTCACCTCGTGATCTGCCCCCCTTGACCTCCCAAAGTGCTGGGATTACAGGCGTGAGCCACTACACCCAGCCTTAATTTTAAAAATTTAAATAATTCCCAATAATTCTCAAGTTCCAATGAATTCCAAAAATGAAAATAGTACAAGGAATACCTATACATTCTTTTTTTTTTTTTTTTTTCCTGAGCCATTTAAGGGTAAGTTACATACATTTTGGCTAGTCCTTTTCCCCTATATACTTCAGTGTATATTTTCCTTTCTTTTTTTAAAAAAAACTTTGAGACCGGGTCTCACTCTCTCACCCAGGCTGGAGTGCAGTGGCATGATCACGGCTCACTGCAGCCTTGACCTCCCAGGCTCAGGGTATATTTTCTAAGAATAGGGATTTTCTCTTCCTTAGTAGCCACAATACCAATTATAAACTCCTTTCTACTTTTTAATTTAATGATGGGGAAGTTGAGACACAGGATAGTTAAAAAGATGTTTCACATGTTTGAGGTTCATGGACCAAATCTTTGTTGATTCTCTCACTTGGCACATTCTCTCTTTCCATCTCTGCCTGTACATTCCAATCAGATTTTGAAGCCCAGTTCAGGCCTGGCACCCTCCAGAAAAACCTTTCTTGTGGCCCTAGCCTCTGACTCCAGAACATTCCTCCTGGGCACCATTAATTCCACACACCACAGAGCACTTGGAGCAATGCTTGACTGATTGCTTTCTGCTTGTACTGTTGTCCATTTATTTTTGTATGTGTACCTCTCTTGTCTCTCAACTAAATTTTTTGGCTGTGAATGGTTCCCTTCTATACATCTTAACACCCAGTAGAATAATATGCAAAAGTAGAGGCTCAGTAAATATTTGTCACATACATGAGAATTGCTTCCAACTGGAGGAACCATGACAGAAATTGGGAGGAAAAGATATAGAAAAGATTAACTTCTAATTGAAAAACCCTCTTGAAGTGAGAAAACAAGAACATTTTTAACTGCAGCAAAAATAAAAATTCAACAGGAAAGGAAATATATAGCAAAATACATAGCATTTGAAATAATATGTACATAATCATACTAATTTTGATTACTGAATTAACAAAAATTGTGATATGAGCATATTGGGAGGATGGTCATGGAAGGCGGAGTGGGGGATGTAAAAGAAAAAATCTTCCTGGGAGGTGGAGCTTGCAGTGAGCCGAGTTCGCGCCACTGCACTCTAGCCTGGGCAACAGAGCGAGACTCCGTCTCAAAAAAAAAAAAAAAAAGAAAAAAAATCTTCGTCTGCTATAACAAGAAGTCAACTGATAAACGCTTAAAGTGAGAACTCAAGGACTAATATAAGAATATCATATAGGAATGGAGCTTAATGACAGAAGAAGCTGCTAACAAAGTTACAAGTTATTGACTCTGAGGGTGGGATGGGACTTGCTGGGGGGAGAAGTGGAAGGGATGAGAAAGAGACTGCTGACTTTTCATTGTAAGCGTTCAGTATTAAAGTATTTGATTTTTAAACTTTGTGCACGAAACACTTTGATAACATCAAAACCAAAATAAAGGCAGGCTGCTCCATCTCTCTTTCTTTTGCCCCGTGGACATTTCATTGCCTCTGGTTGATGAGGGTTGTGTAGGAGAAGGGATATCTGCTCTCGCTGTGATCATTTCCTGGGAGGAAGAGCCCTTGCTTCTGGTTAACCTAGTTCTTGTCTCCAAGCCCATCCCTCAGCGGACTACTGTCACGAATGCCCCCTGGGGGCAGGGAAGGCCCACTGCTCTGGACAGCTTGTGACTCCATGGCAGAGTCCACTCTAAGAGGGTGGTGATCATGGTTGGGGGGTAGGGTAGGGTAGCGCTGGGGGATGGGGTGTGGTGGGGGGAAGCAGCCCCCTGGGGGGAGTGGGAGGCACTGCAGGATTGTCCTAGGGAAGCGGCTGAACTTGGGGGTCAAGGGCCTTTCTCACTGCCTGGTTACTTTCCCAGGCTTCCAGGAGTTGGCCTTGTGGCACAACCGGAGCTTTATTTTCTTGTCTACCGAGGAGAGAAACCCACAGAAGATGCGGGACTGTTGTGGGGGATGGTCTTTCCACCAGCCCCATGACACAGCCCTGTGAAGCTTTTTAAGTCAGTGCAACTGGGGTTACTTTCCCCAGGGACTGACTGACAACAGCTACGTTTTCTGCCTCGTTAGCATATCCCATTCTAGAACACCGGTTTGGCTGTGATGGCCTTTTAGGAGACTCAGTGCCTAAATGACGGGTAGGCTACTTTCTCTGGGTTCCACTTGGAGGCAGAGGAAAGGAACCAAGAATATGGAGTGCCTTCTAGTGTCGGCATTTTGCATGTTGCATTCACTTTCTAATTTGGACTCCACAACAGTCCTATGAAGCAGCACTATCCATATCTCAGTTTACTGATGAGGAAACTGAGGGTTTAAGGAGCATCTCTCAGGTCACAGTGTAAGGGCAGAGGCAGGATATCAGTCCAGGGCCATCTGAATCCGAAGCCTCCTAGACCGCCTGCCACACCGTGAGCCGACTGGAAACCCCCCATCTGATTCAACTCTAAGGGGATTTTCTTGGTCTCCCAGACAGCATGAGCTGGCACACATTGCTTGTCGTTTTTGTTTGTTTGTTTGTTTGTTTGTTTTTGTTTTTTTGAGACAGAGAGTTGTTCTGTGGAACAGGCTGGAGTACAGTGGCGCAATCTCGGCTCACTGCAACCTCTGCCTCCTGAGTTCAATTCTCCTGCCTCAGCCTCCCAAGTAGCCGGAGCTACAGGTGCTTAGAAAAACTAAGGAAATCACCTCAGTGAAACCACTACACCTGGCTAATCTTTTTGGATTTTTGTTTTTTTTTTTTCCAGTAGGCACGAGCTTTAACCATGTTGGCCAGGCTGGTCTTAAACTCCTGACCTCAAGTGATCTGCTCATCTGAGTCTCTCCCAAAGTGCTGGGCATGAAGCACTGCACCCAGCCCACTGGTACACATTTTTAGTCTTCATTTGTAATCGCAGTCCTGACATTGGCCTTGAATGCCCCGGCCAGAGCCAGTCTGAGCTCCAGGCCCAGCTTCAGTGGGATATTGGCTCTGTGCTGGGTGTTTGGTGGGCTCAGCTTTGTTCTCATGTCTTTCCTGCTCCCTCATAAGCGACACCATGTGCTTGGGAGACATGGCCTGGGGCTCAGGATACAGTTTGTGATTATAGAGGTAACATCCCTGAGTGGGGAAGAGGGAGGACTCTGGAGTCAGCCAGGACTCTACTGTGTGACCCCTAAACAAGTTATTCAGCCTCTCTGGGCTTCATGTTCTCATCTAAAGAACAACAACAACAACAAAAAGGAAGGTTTTGTGAGTCCCTACCTCATAAGGTTATTAAATGACATGGGCAAACCAGCTGGCATGGCCTGCCACATTGATGGCCAGGATCCCTGGTGACTCTTCCTGCTGTGAAGTACTCCGTCTAAAGGCTGACCTGGGTTGAGGCCATTAGCACACAGAGTGGGCTCATCCATGCACAGAGCAAAGCCACAGGGCTTTTTCATTTTCAGAAATTAAAATTCTGTTCAGTGGTGGTGTTTGTTAGTTTTCTACCCCATTGATTTTTCTTTCACAATAACACCTGGGTTATTCCGAACCTCCCAGGGAACACCCGACTTCCAGGATTCTTGAGGATGACTGTAATTGTTTTCTAGAGTGTGTTGCAGATTTCCTGCCTTTATCAACAGAGCCCGTGCATTCCCCCCGGCTTCTTGTGAGACACGTGCCAACTCTCCCCATCACAGCCTCAGCCCAGGGAGCCCCTTATCGCTCTTGCCCTTGACTAGCTGTCCAGGCTGCTGGTCCTTCTCTGGTCCCTGGGTCTGCATTTTGCTGGTTTCCCGTCTCATTCTTAGGCGGCTGCAGTTTCCCGATGTGAGGATGCTTGCCATTAGCATTCCTTTCCCCGTTTTCTAATTTCCCAGACTCATATCCTGTGAGCTGGGAAGCCAGATAACGAAGTTTGTTAGAGTTATTTGTAAAGAGAAGTTAGATTCTAAATGGCTGTTCCTCCCCAGGAGTAAAGTGCATGGATTTTAGGACATTTGCATTGGTGGTTTGATTGCTTTTTCTGCCTTTCTGCTCTGTGGTTTTTCTCAGTATGCCACATCACTGAACTTGGAGAGCAGAGGTGTTTCTGGACTGTGTTATAGGAAAGATGGGCTCAAGGAGGTCATCCTGACAAGGAATAGCTATAGCAATCTTGGGCTGTGAAGTTCAGACGAGCTACCTGCTATTGGACAAGCTAATGAACCTCTGTACCTCTGTCACCAATTCTTTAAAGGGCCAATAGTGATGCTACATAGTTAATCTGCTGTGACATGGGCTTTACATGTAGGATAATGCAGGTGGGTTCTTATTTTTTTTAATTGTATTTTTTAAATTTTATGTATTTTTTGAGACAGAGTCTCACTATGTCGCTTAGGCTGGAGTGCAGTAACATGATCTTGACTAACTGCAACCTCAGCCTCTCAGATTTAAGTGATTCTCCTGCCTCAGCCTCCCCAGTAGCTGGGACTCCAGGCACCCACCCACCACCATGTCTGGCTAATTTTGTATTTTTAGTAGAGACGGGGTTTTGCCATGTTGGTCAGGCGGGTTTTGAACTCCTGCGCTGAAGTGATCCGGCCGCCTTGGCCTCCCAAAGTACTGGGATTACAGGTGTGAGCCACTGTGCCCAGCCTCATCTGAACAATTTTGCAGTGAAATTCTCTGAACCCTGGGAGCAGATACCTGGCCTGGCTCCCACTCAGTGCTAGGCTAAGCCCCGCCAGGGCTGAAGCCCCCCAGGACTCCATTCCAGTTAGTGTCCAAGCAGCGCAGCCAAGCCAGCAGTGTCTCCTCTCCACCTTCCCTGGGGGCAGGAATGCTGTTTCTGCTGGGTAAGCCCCCAGCAGGGGCTCAGACACCCTTCTCATCACCTGATTTGCATTCCTGGTTCCATCTGTTTTATATATTGAGTCTTCTAAGATTTGGTTTAAGGAAAAGGTTTCGTTGCTTAAAAAAACATTCTTTGCAAATCCTGCCCTAGAGAAGTCCAAAGTAGAGAGACCCAGATGGGTGCTGGCATGACCCAGAAGCTGGCCCAACTCCTGCATGACTGGAGACACTGATTCATACCCACCACCAACCCTGCCCCAGTTTCTTCTTTGGGACTGTATGAACTACCCAGATGGGGAAGCTGAGGCAGGGGGCTGGGCTCTGAACCACGAGCCAAGGGGCTGCTGGTCAGGTGGTGGCTCAGAGGGAGCTGCTCCTCCCCACAGAAACATTAGCTTGGTCTCGAAAGACTGCAAGGTCTGTAGGCTCCCACTGGAAGCCCAGTGTGGAGCTCAGCCCTGGGCTGCATCTGGGTGGCTCAGGGTGAGGGCAGCCTAGGGTTCAGGCAGGTGGCCAGCTGGATGTCCAGCCCACATGCCCACGGGCCCGCATGCGGAGGGCCGGTCAGCCTCCATGGCGAGGAAAGGTGGGAAAGGCAGTGCTGAGAGTGCTTTATGAAATGCCCCCAGGCTTAAACAAACAGAGAAAGTCAGGGTAAGGAGTCAGAGGGCAGGAATCTGGCGGGTCAGAAAGATCAGGACCCAGCAGGGAAGCGGATTCATGACAGCCGACTGCAGTGGCACTGGGCGGCGGAGGCTGCAGGTTACCCCAGCGGTCACAGCCTGTACTCCTCTCCTGCCCTGCAGGAGCTGGAAGCTGAGTGAGACCGGCCCGAGGCCTGCAGCACAGGGCCAGAGACCGCTGTCTGGGCCCAGGTGAGAGTGTGTGTGACAGTGTGTATGTGAAAATGTGTGTGTGTATATGTGTGTATGTGTGTATTTGTGTACATGTGAGTGTGTATGAGTGTGAATGTATGTGTGTGTGTGAGGGTATTTGTGTGAGTGAATGTGTGTGTATATGTGTGTATGAATGTATATGTGTGTGTGTATAAGTGTATGTGTATGTGTGTATATGAGTTTATATGTGTATGCATGTGAATGTATGAATATGTGTGTGTGTGCGTGTGTGTGAGTGTATATGTGTGTATATGGGTATGTATGAGTGTGTGTGTATGTGTGTATGAGTGTATGTGTGCATGAGTGTGTATGTGAGGATGTGTATGTGTATGTGAGCATGTGTATGTGTATGTGAGTGTGTGTATGTGTATGTATGTGTATGTGAGTGTATGTGTGAACATGTGTATGAATGTGTATGAGTGTGAGTGTGTGTGAGTGTATGCATATGTGAGCTTAGGTATGTGTATGAGTGTGCCTGTGAGTGTGAGTGTATGTATATGTATGTGTATGAGTGTGTATGAGTGTATGTGTATGAGTGTGTGTGAGAGTGTGTGTATGTGTGAACGTGTATGAATGTGAGCGTGTGAGTGAGCATGTGTGTGTATGAGTGTCTGTGAATGTGTATTAGTGTGTATGAGTGGGTGAGTGTGTATGAGTGTGAGCGTGTGTGTATGAGTGTGTCTGTGAATGTGTGTGACTGTGTATTAGTGTATATGAGTGGGTGAGTGTGTATGAGTGTGTATGTGAGTGTGTGTGCACGCTGGGGAAGGGATAGAGATAAAGAGCACATGCAATTACTCCCTGAAGTGCACCCTAACCCTGGGCCTCCTGGAGAGCTGTGTGTTCCCAGTCCCCAACATCCAACCCATGCTTTCTACTGCACCACAGAGCCCCGCAGTGCCCACCTCTATGCCATTCTCCTACAGACAGTAAATCTTAGCTAACTTGATTGACACAGGTATCATGCCCAGGCTATAAACTTTGGGAGCAACGCATTAGAAGGGGCTTGGAGGACTTCAGAGGCAGATATAATGACAATGAATGAGAGTCACAGTGGAGCCAAAACAAAAACAAACAAACACAAACCTAAAATGCAGGACTAAGCCCTGTGCGTCAGCAAAGGAAGTATCAGCTGGATGCTCACAAGATCATAGAGGGACCTTAGAGTCCAACCCATCTCCCGAGGCACAAAGTCTATGTCTAGTGTATCTGGCATGGCCATTTGGCTCAGACTTCTAGGGACGGGAACACAAGGACCACACATGGCAACTCATTTCAGAGTTTTCCTTTATACAGAACGGGGAATTCATTTATGGCACTCTGACTCTGGTTCTGGTGTGACGCTTTGGGCTTGGAGTGTGGAGCCATGGAAGCCTGGACTCATGGAAGCCTGGACTGATGTCCCCTTAAGTCTTCTCTTCATTCCTCATGTGACTCAGGTTCCAGCTTTTTGACATCCTGGCCACCCACCTCTGGATGAGCTCCTTATCCAGAATTTGATGCACTGGACACATCATTTATTAATTTTTAAAATGAAAAAAAATTTTTTTTGAGATGGAGTCTCACTCTGTCATCCAGGCTGGAGTGCAGTGATGTGATCTCGGTTCACTACAACCTCTGCCTCCCAGGTTCAAGAGATTCTCTTGCCTCAGCCTCCTGAGTAGCTGGAACTACAGGCATGTACCACCACGCCCTGCTAATTTTTTATTTTATTTTATTTTTAGTAGAGACAGGTTTTCACCATGCTGGCCAGGCTGGTCTCGAACTCCTGACCTCAGGTGATCTGCCCGCCTCGGCCTCCCAAAGTGCTGGGATTACAGGCGTGAGCCACCGTGCCTAGCCCACAATTTATTAATTCAACAGAAGATTGTGGTCACATTGCCTAGGGGTTAGGAGCTCAAGTTCTGGAATCATACAATCTTGGATTCAAGTCCTGGCTCCACCACTTAGTAGCTGCATAATCTCGGGTAAGTAAGTTACTTAACCTCTGAACTTCAGTTTCCTCCTCTTTAAAATGAAGATAAAAATAATAGCTCCTTCACAGAGGATTAAGTTATATAGTGTGTGTAAATGACCTCCCACGGTGCCTGGCGTATGGTAAACACTCGGAATTTGGCAGCCACGTTGGACTGATGGTGACTCATGCTGAGCCTGTACTTAGCTGAAAGCCAAGGGTCTTTTTCGCATGAACTGCTGGCATTTATCCTTATTAGACTTCATTTTGTCAGTTTCAGTCCATTGTCTCTTCCTGTCCACATGTCTCATTCTGCCACCGTACATTAGCACCATACATTAGCCAGCTAGCGCATCCAACTTAGCCATCTGCAAATCTGATAACGTGCCTTTTATATTTTCAACTGCAATCTCACCCCAGTCTGATGCCAACATGTTATTCAATATTCTTTAGGTTCAGCTGTTCACCCAACCCTCAAGTTACTCAACTGTGCTTTCTCACGGAGCCCACTCTGGCTCCTCTGAGTGAGAAATTCTTTCTTTCCCCCTGGAAATTTTGAAGGCTCCAAGGAAAAAGTTAAATTAGATTTAATAACTTCTGTTTAAAAGACCAAGGAAATTATAAAACCCATTAGAAAGACTGCAATCAAAAATTGGTCAACATGAAGTTTGGGCAGTTGGCAGTGTAAATTTTATTTATCTAGAATATCCCCTCTTGAGGAGTGGTATAAATCCTCCACAATGCCAGAAATCGAGGCATCCCTGCATAGGGCATTCTGTATTTTTCCACATGGTTTATACTTTCTCTCTATTGAAATAGAAACTTCTCCAGGTCAGGAGCCCTTCTGTCATTTTGTATCTCTTATCAGTACCTGAGTCTGAGCTTTGCACACAACTCCTCTTACCCACTGGCTGACAAATCGTCACTGTAAAAATGGACCATTTATATGTACTTGTGATGGTTAACTTTGCATGTCAACCTGGGTGGACTACGGGGTGCCCAGGTTAAGCGTTGCTTCTGGGTATTCCTGGATGAGATTGGCATTTGAATCAGTGGACTGCCCTCCACTACGTGGACAGACGTCATCCAATCTGTCAAGGGCCTAACTAGAACAAAAGGTGGAGGAGGTGGGAATTTGCCTCCTTTTCCAGTCTCACTACCTGGGCTGGTGCATCTCTCATCTCCTTTCCTGGGCCTGGGATCTACACCATTGGCTTCACTGGTTCTCAGGCCTTTGGACTCACACAGAGTGACAGCACCAGCTCTCCTGGGTCTCCTGCTTGCAGGTGGCAGCTCATGGGATGTCTTAGCCTCCATAATTAATCAAGTGAGCCAATTCCCACACACACACGTGCGTGCGCACACACACACACTAGTCTCCTCTTGGTTCTGTTTCTCTGGAGAAACTGCAGAACATATCTAGCTTCAGACAGTGAGAGCTCAGATATGAGACTCAAGAGGGGAGAGATGACATTTTGTTTATTTTTGTTACCCTCAGGGTACCTGTATCATCCCATGTTGCACCTGGTAAATCTAGAACTCAGAAAATATTTTTTTCTAAATGTTGAATGAATAACATGAGGGAACACAGCCACAGTCCCAGAGTCACACTGATCCTATTCATGTGCCTTCCTTCCCTCACTGAAGATGACATTACTGACACATTGTCAAGAAACACTGCAATCAAGAGCCGTCAATAGAGGTCTGATGCAAGGATGGCGCTGGGCTATAGAGAGGCCATAGACATTGTACATCCCAGAGAGCATGAATCTTGGTGGGGAGAGCACATGTCTATGAAAAGTTTACATCTGGTGTATCTGATGCACCATTTAAAAGATAAAGACATCAAACAGAATCAAAGAGAAGGGATCGATACTTTCAGACTTTGGTCATTGGAAGGGCTTCACCAAAGAGAGTAATTGAGTAGGGCTTTAAAGGTCAAAGGAATGGGAGAGAACTTTCCAAAGTGGAAGAATAACCCAAGTCGCAGTAAGAGGATGGTCAAGAAGTAGGTGGGTTTGGGGAATGACAAGGATTTGGGGGTTCCTAAAGAGCACCAGCCCAGCTTCCCACTATGAGCCATGGCACATTTCTGGTGTCACAGTGGTGCACAGGTGGTTGTGGAATAGGTGTTTTTTCTGCAAAGTTAACTGGCTCAGAAAGGGCTATAACCCATGTGCTCTGCCTTACTGGCATTTCCCTCTAATCTGAGCTAAGAAGTTCAGCTAAACAGACTATATTTGGACTAAGCTGATCCCTGTAGCCCAACTAATAAATATCATCACCAGCCAAAGCCATGTCATCAGGCAGGTGGATTAGGATTTTTCACCTCAAATGATAAGACATGCTTTCTGGCTCCTCCAGCCAGCCCCCAGCAGTAGTGGCACACAGTCCCTCCCTGGACCGTCTTCCTTTACTTCTCACAGAGTCCTGTTACCCTCCCAAGCGACTGCCTCTGCAGACTCTCCTTATGGACAAAGGGGCGTCCCTCGGATAACTGTTGCCTGGCAACATCTCTACTGTGCCCTTGGAGAAATAGAGACATTGTCTGCTTGAAAGCTAAGGCATGCTGTTGGCTTTTGGGCTGCCTATAGTGAAATACAAAGATTAGGTTTCTCAATTAATAGTTTTCTCATTTTAAAATGTTATTTAGGATTCAGTTCTTTCTAAACGTCGTTTTTTTCTCTGCCCTCTACTTTCAACCCCTGCCCTTGCTGGTTTTAATTTCACAATTTTAAAGAGAAGCCTGGAGAACAAGCTTGTAGAGCTCTCATAAGAAAAGTCACATTTTAGGTTGCTTTTATCTTTAGGCAGATACGAAACCCCATATTACCTATTCTTTTTTCACAAAAGAGGGGGGGTAATTAGAACAACTGCCTGGTGATTCTGGTCACAGATTAGCTTTTACATGGGGCCCCAGGATATTGGGGTTGTACCCATCTCCAGGAATGAAAGCACTGCTGAGAGCTTTGGGGATTCTATTCTTTTTGGTGAGCCTGAGGCTGTGGCTATGCAGTGCCCACTATATATGTGTGTGTGTGTGTGTGTGTGTAGATAGGTAGCCACACCCACACATATATATGTGTATATAGATAGATAGATAGATACAAAGAAGAAGGAAAGAGAGAGAGAGAGGAGAGAGAGAGAGAGAGAGAGAGAGAGAGAGAGAGAGAGAGAGAGAGAGACAGGGGAAGGTGGGGGGGAGAGAGAGAGAAAGAAAGAAAAGGAACTAAAAGCAAACAAAAAACTAGTCAGTTAAATCTATCCAGTAGAAAGACAAAGTGTTCATTTGCAGTCAAGTACAACTATTGGAGAATTGCCTAATTCTATTTTTGGAAAGTTCTGTTGTCTATTAAAGCATCCATAGGCCCAGCTCTGTTCTTCCTCATATCACAGAAGCGAAAAGACTCACAGTTCTTAGTAATAACTCCATGTGTTCACAGTACCATGAAGCCACATACCACTTTATGGAGTCTTTTGCTTATGGTGTAGTGATCAAGTGTATACACTTTGAAATCTAATAGTTACAGGTTTGAATCTAATTCTGCTACTTTCAGCTTTGTGATTTGGGGTGAGTTTCTCAATTCTCTGAGCTTATGTGTAAAATGCAAATACTAGCATGTGCCTTGTAGAGCCCTTGGGAGTATTACATAACAAATGTAGCACTTCTGATAGAGTGCCTGGCGCTTAGTAGGCTTTCAAACATGAGCTTCCTTTCGTCTTCCTTCTGTGCCTCTGCCCATAACCTTACCCCCATCTCTATGATTCAGGCTTTTTCATCAGAAACCCTAAGAAGCGACCAGGTGTGAATAATGAGACAGTTCGAATGGAACCAGGTGTTACTGAATGAGATCATCATTCATTTTGCTCCTGGGTTCTGGCTGTTTTGTTTTGTTTTGTTTCTTTTTCCCTACTCATGGCAGGCTTAAACATTTGCTCTGAAATTTTGCCACAACCTGGGCTTCCCGCTGACAATTTCTGTTTGAGCTTTTGAGAATGCCACAGATAGTGAATGGAGAGGGCTCACTCTAGGGAAGGCGCAAAGAAAGAACATGTGGTAACCTTAAGTCGGGGGAGAAGAAACAGAAATGTTGTTTTTTGGAGGGGTGGATGAAAACATTGTCAGGGCTCAGGGAAACATGGTAAGTCTCTCTGTAACAAACATTCATTGAGCACCTACTGGATACAGGCTCAGCTTTCTAATGAGATGCCCCCAAAATGGGAGGTCGGATTCCTGCCTTTGTGTGCTTATCATCTAAACAGACATCCAGAGACTGAAAAAGGTCAACAGCAGCTGAGTTTTCGGCATCAATCACACAGCTCCTAAAAGGTTTCAGACAGAGGGAGCAACTGGATGTGTTTAATCAAGTAAGGCTTCCTGAAAGAGGCAAGTTTTGAGCCAGTTTGAAGGAGATGAGGATTATGGGTGGAAGGAGAGGAATTCAGGGTCTAGAACTGCAGATGCCAAGGCTCAGTGTTAAGCGGTCATTCCAGTGGGTGACAAGGCCCCCTCATCCTCAAGTGCTGGGTGAATCTCCCTTCATTGGAGGCTCTCTTTCACGGGCCCTGCAGGGACCCAGGCAGGGGGTGGGGCTACAAGTGGTCTAACCTCATTGGATCGGAGGACTCCGAAGAACGGGTAGAGGAAGGCCGGCACCAGGGCTGCAGCTCCCAGAGGCACTGCCTCCGACACCCAGTACACAGCAGTCACGATCAGCACGTAAGCACACGAGGCCTCCTGCGAGGGAAGGAAAGGGGCAGTCATTCACCGGAATAGCAGGAATAGTCACTGCCACGGAGCGTCCGGATGCAACCCTGACATCTGAAGCAGCAGGTACTCGCACTCTAATGCAGGTACCAGCATACAGCCCTGGGACCAAAGCCGGACTGGCAGGTGAGCATGGGGAATACATGGTGAGTCCATCCTTTGGTGGGTGACATTATGGCTGCTCCTTGGGGGACCGATGCCTGGCCTGTGGTTTGCACTGGTGTGTAGCCAGGCAGCTCTGAGGGTTCTGGAAACTGCCAAGGTGGGGATTGAATTTAACTGCAGTGACCAGACCCATGATTACAAAACCATACAAGTGGAGTTCAAAGCTTTAACTTGAACCGGGATGTAACTGGTGTTAAGTTGACTGGGTAGTAGAAGTCCTTGGGGTAGTTGGAGATAGGAATCACTGCGTGCAGTTGGGACTGGGGCTCACACTTGTAATCCCAGCACTTTGGGAGGCCAAGGTGGGAGGATCACTTGAGCCCAGGAGTTTGAGACCAGCCTGGGCAATATACAGCAAGACCCCATCTCTAAAACATAAAAGATAAATTAGCCAGGTGTGGTGGCACAGGCCTGTAGTCCCAGCTACTTGGGAGGCTGAGGCCGGAGGATCACTTGAGCCCAGAGGCTGTAGGCTGCATGCAGTGAGCTATGGTCACGTGCCACTGCACTCCAGCCTGGGACTACAGGACTACAGAGTGCGATGCTGTCTCCGGGAAAAAAAGAAAGAAAACAAAAAAGGACAGTTAGTTCACATGTAAGCTCTGAGATCAGCCATCCTGAATTTGACTCATGTGCCTAAGATAAGAAGGTATGTGGCATTGGTGTGTGCCTGACTGAAGAGAAGCGGATCAGTAAGAAGTGAGATTTACAAACAATCCAAAAGGTGATTTCTGGACTGTGCTCTTGCAGCCCTGAGCGTCTTGGGTGTGTCTCAAGAATATCCCAGGGAGATGAGCAAGGCTTGGAATCTGGACCCCCTCTCCAGCCTCATCCCAAATGGAGTAGCTTTGTTCTCATTTGATTCATATATAAACATTACATGTGAAATTTCATTTGAAAAAAAAAGGCTTTACTGCTTTAAAAATGAATAAACAAAGTTAAATCCCCCTGTTTTAGACTATTTGCTGAAACAACTTGATTCAGTAGTAAATTTTAATCAAATAAATTGTTAGGCAAGAACTGGTTGACCATTCCCCCTTCAATTTTGGATCTGAGGTTCTATCATGTTTTGCATCTAGAGACTGATCCTTCACCCAAAGGTCTCTGTGAGAGTTAATAAGGAGCTCCCTTCCCTGGGAGAGGGAAGGGAGGACTGAGGAGGAAGGCAGCGATCCTGAGCATGGGACTCTCATTTTGGATGAAGAAGCATCAGCTCTTAACTCAGTGTTTCTCAACCTTGGCTCTACTGACATTTAGGGCCACACAGTTTCTTGTTGCAGGGGCTGTCCTGTGCGCTGTATAGGAGCAGCATCCCTGGTCTCTACCCACTAAAGACAGTAGCACTTCCTCCATTGTGACAACCAAAAACCATCTCTAGACATTGCCCAACGTCCCTTGGGGAGGTAAAATGATCCCTGATTGAGAGCCACTGCCCTAACCAGGGTCTGGTTCTCATTGCTCTTGGACTCCATTCTACCTGCTTGACCCCATGGAAACATCCATCTACAAAGACTAAAGACAGCCTTCTATCTGGAAGGGGAGGCCTGGAAATTCACCAATGTTTTCCATAGCCCACTCACTCTGCTGGCTGGACAACCCAGGAGTGCACAGGGTAATGAAGTACAACATTCTTATCAAAAGCCAGCCCTCCAGCAGCTTATCTTCTAGTCATGCTGATGGCCCTGAATTGCGCTGATGAAGGCTGTTACAACAGGTTACTGGCTTGCTCTAGGGAGAGGTTACAGTTCAAGGGCCTTGTTAATGGGAACATCACCAAGCTCCATGACTCAGAAGACCATTTATAGAGAACCCAAGTTGGCTGTGGGCACCTCAATTTTTACATAGTTCTAAACTACCAGGACTTGTGTCTGACTTGCCCTGAGGCTGGCTGCTGATCAAGGAACCCAACAAATCTTGCTGTTTATCGCCCCTTGAGTTCAGAACACACGTCCTCAAACTCTTGCATAAAAGTTACAAAAGGTCGCTGTATCAGTGAGGGGCAGCAGGAGTGATTAAATCAGTTGGGCTGGCAAGGACCTTTGCCCTCCTGATATTCGTGGATTACGGGATTGGGGTTTGAGAAATGGGAACTGGGCCCAGTGACTGTTGACTGTAGTTCCCCACTGAGATGTTCTCTGGGGCCAAAAGATCAGAGGGAAGATAAAACTTTTGGAAGTGCTGATAAGACAACAGAACCAATGGTGGGAAAAAAAAAGGCTCCACTTGGAAATGAATTCAATTTAGAGAAATACCCTGTTTGCTATAGAAATAAAACTACCTAAAGGAGTTCAAGCCCACGTGTTCTCGTCTCTTTCTGGGAAAGAGACAGAGTGGCAGATGTTAATTCCAGTTGAAGAGAAAGAGGTGAGAGACAAAATGTCTGCCCCTCACTGGGGACCCCTTATTTCTTCCGGAACCCTTAGTCTTTCTTGATCTGGTCATTACAGGGTTACAAGTTATAAGTTAAGGGGAAGGAAGTAGGGAGAGAAGGTGGGGAGAAAGGGAAAGGAGAAAGAGGAAAGGAGCCTGTAATCCCAGCACTTTGGGAGGCTGAAGTGGGTGGAACACTTGAGGTCAGGAGTTCAAGACCAGCCTGGGCAACATGGCGAAACCCCGTCTCTACTAAAAATACAAAAAAATTAGCCAGATGTGGTGGCACATGCCTATAATCCTAGCTACTCAGGAGGCTGAGGCAGAAGAATGCCTCGAACCGAGGAGGCAGAGGCTGCAGTGAGCCAAGATCGCGCCACTGCACTCTAGAGCCTAGGTGACAGAGTGAGACTCTGTCTCGAAAAAAAGAAAGAAAGAGAGAGGACTTTCCCTCTGCCAGGCACCTTTAGTTTTGAATTAGGAGAATTTGGGTAAAGCAAACATTTTGGTTGTAAATATTATTAGACATGCGACTAGGTTACTGGAGGAAGTAAGTCATCAGGTCACCTTCACCCAGCAGTATTAAGGACAGGATTGATTACTATCATTTTTTACCTGGATTTTCCTTAGAGTAGAAGAATGGACAAGAGACACCTTTAGAGAGTCTTTCCATATAGTTTCCACTTATTTCACCCATGGAATCTCCATAAACTTCATTTTTCCCCTTCTAAACCTTCCTAGAATTCAGGAGGTAAGCTTGTATTCAGACAACCAAAAATACTGCAAAGTTTGCTTACAAGGAGTCCCATGTCCCTGGCGCCTATCCCACGTCTAGCAGGTGGCTCAATTCACGTGGGCTAAACTGCACTGGACTTCTCTGCTGGCTGTCAGGTCTCGCTCATCTGGAGAGAATATATTCTGCAACCCCCAGGCTCTTTACCAACACCACTGGTTCCTTGTGTGGGGGTTGGGGATTGGTGAGTATTCAGACAATGTCTTCAAGGGACAGTGCTATCTACTATTTTTTGGTTTCTGTTTACAAGTAAAGGAAAGAGTTTGAAAGTGGCATTTCCCTATGTAGGACGTTTCCTAGTCAGCTACTAACTTAGGCATGGAACTGCTCGTTTTCCACGCAATTTGACCACTCCAGTGATATCCCACTCCAACTTCACGGGAAGGAGGTTGAAGTCTGTTATCTGTTACCATCAATGACTGGGGGCGCCTTTTAAAAAAATTTAGCTTGGGTGGTTGAGATGCAACTTTTATCCCACTGAGGGCATTGAGGAAGGGCTTAGTTATGGATGCCCTCTCTTGTACCCTCTTCTTCTATAACCTGATAAATAGTGTCTGGACCTCTAGTTTTAGAGAGCTGGGCAAGAAAAAGGGGGAAGGTCATTTTGACTCCTCCTAAGATGTAGCTGAGGCTTGTCGCTTAGAAGAACCATCAAAACTGCACGCCAGGAGCTCCTGCCCAGGTACTGCATCACTGCTTTCAACTCCAGCCCAGAGCAAGCACATCCATTTGGAATTTTAAGGGTTCAGTATCAGAATCTAAAACTTTGATGCAGGCCAGGCATGGTAGCTCACACCTGTAATCTCCACATTGTGGGAGGATCACTTCAGACCACGAGTTTGAGACCAGCCTGGGCAACATGGTGAAACCTCCATTTCTACAAAAAAAAAAAAATTGTTTTTAAATTTTTTAATTAGCTGCATGTGGTGGTGCTTGCTTGCCTGTAGTCCCAGCTACTCCGGAGGCTAAGGCACGAGGATTGCTTAACCCCAGGAGCTCTGCAGTGAGCTATGATTGTGCCACCGCACCCCAGACTGGGTGACAGAGTGAGACTCTGCGTCTACAAAAAAAAAGTTTGATGAAAGGGGTGACAGATGGAGGAAAGACACTCTACCTGCTGGGCACCTAGTCTGTGCCTTCTGTGGGCTGTGGCCAAGGTCCCCAAAGATGGGGCTGACTCAACCAGGAGATAGGAGAGGTTCCTGATACTGCTTGGGAGAGGAGGCTAATATGTCTCTTGGTAACAGTCCCTTATATCAACCTGACATTGAGAAAAAACAAAAACAAGAAAAGCCACAAAAAGAAAAAAAATCAGACCCATCTGGACAAAGCAGAAAATTGACTAGGGAACAGTCCAGGAAAAATGTCAGCAGCAATCACTGTCTGCTAATCCCAGCCCAGTTTTAATTGGCATCTCCCTGGCACTCTGGAGTATTTATTCTATGAAAGATTTAAGCCAGTTTGGTTTTGAGAAGAGCCATCCTAATCCCCTCTGTGTAACTTTTTAACTGAATCTTGGTTACCAAGTTACTCAAGGAGCAGAGTAGAAGAATTACTCTCCCTCCTACAAACGTGATTAACCTGTTTTAGCTTACTTTTCCTAAAGTCTCCAGGGCAGTGCTTTAGGAAAGGACAAGCCACAGACAGGAGGAAGAGAACAGCGGAGGGAAGGGAAGGGAAGCAGGTGACCACGGGGAGGGTGTGACAGTCAAGCTGGATGCGGAGCCAGAGCTCAGGTTCCTCTGTTCACACAAACCAGGTGAAGAATGAGCTCACGGGGTAGAGTTTGAGGGCTCTTATCTCTTTTTTATCGTGTCACTTTTTGTCTGTCCTTCAAGGGCACAGAGAAGAAAACACAGAAGACACAAATAATTCAAGGCCACATGCATGGGACTGGGGCAGCCTGCCAAGCTCTTCTTTTGTTCCTTCTCTAATGATTCATTCCCTGAAGCTGATAGAAGACTTCAGGATTAGAGCTTCAACTGTGGTCATCGAAGCCCAGCAGGATGCAACCACAGACCACAGACTAGCCCCACAGTTCTCTTCCTCCCCCAGCCTTCTCCTCAGTGCCACTATTGGGAGCTCTTTCTGTGTCTCCAGGGGCTCTCAGATGACCAGGGTCCCAGGTGAATTCCCGACAAACACAGATGCACCATGTCGTTTGCATGGGTGTCGCTGGCCCTGGCTGCTGGGGCGGACTGGCCTGCTGCTTGGTGCAACACCCATCAGTCACTTCTGCCAAGGCCCCTACTCTGTCCTGACCCCTAGTGGAGTCCATGGGGTTGGAGCACTGGGACTGGGATAGGAGATGAACATGACAGCTTTTAGGAGGAAAGTGTCTTGGTTTCCTCCAGAAAAACCCTTCCATTTCTTTAAAGCCACCATAAGCCACTCTGAGGGACTGCCTGAGCACCCCATGTTCCCCATCGACCTCCCCTCTTTGCCCTCCCACTGACTCCCCGACCCCCGGCGGGCGCAGGTAGGTACTCACGCTGCTGGGGTGGAGGACGGGCAGAGGCAGCAGCAGGAGCGGGACGCAGACGACAAGCAGCAGCTTCCGGGCTCGGAGCAGGCCCTGCAGCAGGCCCATCGCGCCTCTGTCCTCCCCAGCTCGTCCTCGGACCCCGCTCCGCCGGCGAAGGGCTTCCTCCCTGGGCACTGCTCTCTATCCAGAAAGACTTCTTAAACCTTTCTTGGCTTCCAAGAGTCCTCCTTCGTCTTGGGGGCAGAACTGGAGGGCAGTTATACCCTCGCTGTTTCTGCAAGAGGCTGGGCTCCCGGCCTCCTGCTTTAGGTGGGATTGATGAGCATCGTTTTGTGACCGGCAAAAAGGAACTGGGAAAGGATGATAAACGGGGGCATAGTGGGCCTTCTCTCGGCTTGATTAGTAATACAGTAACTTCATTCTAGGTGTCAGCAAAAACCCTCTTAATCCATTAAACCACACCTTTGCTGCTGCTGCTCGGCCTTGAAGAAACCATTTAAAAGCTGAAAACATTAAAAACGCTCAGAGCATATTGTGCTCTCCATCAGTTTTCCTCCCTCTGATGACCTATTTTGGGGAGTCCTTGTTTCATCTCCTACCTGGGCTCCCTGTTGGTAAGAATCTAGTAGCCTCTTTCCTTAAAACAAGCACCTGAGCTTGTCAGAGTTGCAGGCGGACTTCAGGTGGGGCTGCTGGTCGCTCCCAGGACCTGGTACCTTAACGCTGTTCACATGTCTTTCCCTCAGATTGGTTCCCTACTTATAATTTGCCTTGAGCCTGGGCCTCCAAAGCAGAAAAGAAAGGTCCCCACGACATTCCTTTTTATCAAAGGACAAAAACTTACTGGAGGTCCACCTTTAACTTTCATCTACCAATGGGAAGCCGGGACAGAGGCAGTAGCTCCGCCCACTCCTCAAAGCCAATCAGCAAATTGAAAAGAAAGAGTTAATTTCTCTCCCCGAGGCCGCTCTTGACTGGTCACAGCGGGGGCTTGCTGATTCCGCAGAACCTAGGCAGCCTGCTAAGCTTATTTTTCAGTTTCTCCAACTTCCTACGGCTGGAGTGATGACCATCATCGTAAACATAATCTCACGTACCCAAGCACAGCTTTATTGTTTCAGATCATAGGACACAGAGCTTTCGCTGGGAGGGCCACCTGCTGATCTAGACCTTAGGAAGGGAATGTGCCTGGTGGCAGGGAGAAAATGCAACATTCCTTCTGGAGAATTTGCCTCAGAGTGTACAAAGTTAAGCCCTTCAGACTTCCCTGCTGGCAAAGATCGTCTGCCTCAGCACCAGGGGGGAATATAAAGGGTCTAGGCCAGCAGAGGGTATGAGCCCGTGAGAAAGACTCCAGATCTTTTGGGAAGTATAGCTGCTTCCCTGGCAAAGTCTAGATGCCAGTCTCATGCCCAGATGTCAGTGGACTCTCTGGCTAAAGTAGGTGCTCAAATGCTTCTTTCTGAGGCTCTCCAAAAAGGAAACCGAAGCCCTTCTTTGGCTGGTACAAAAGGAGGAGGTGGGAGGGCAGGGAAGAAGTTGACGAGTTCAGGGACAAGGTCTTAGCTGCAGTTGAACTCTGGAATTTCTTCTGCTTACAGCTTGGAAGAAGTTGTTAGCTTCTTTTCTCAGAACGGACATGTGGATTTGGGGCAAGGAAGAAAAGCAAAAGCAAAAGCCCAAACATTCTGTAAGGAGTGATTCCTGGCAACATGACCTTACCTTGATCTGGGAGATGCGGAGCAGAGTCAAAGGGTTATAAAACCCACGTTGTCTTGAATTCACAGAACACAGGAATGGCGTTCCAAGATCTGCAGCTATACTACTTGGAAATGATCCCCAGGCTAAAGTGACCAGGGAAGTCACCCAAAAAACAAATTCTTCTTGACTTTTAAGGCAGGTGCAACTGTGGACAGCCCAGGTCCCCTTTGAAATTATCTTGCCATGGTAGGATGGGCTAGGATGACTCAGCTCTTTAAATGCATGTTAAAGACTGGCTACTGTATTTACTACATTCTGGCCTCATTTTTTTTGGTTATGATTTTGAAACTCAGAATGAACAATACCACGTGTGATGTTTTGGTCGCAAACATTAAAGACACCGGATAATTATAAGCAGCTGTGGAAGTCAACATCCACTGTTAAACCCATGAACCATTTCAAATTCCTCAGTGAGATACTCTGAGATAACAAAGATTCCAGTGAGCAACTCAATCATGACATTTTTATTATACCATAGACGAATATTTGTTAAATAAAAATAGGTACAGCAAGTGATACAATAACACCAGTAGTTCTCCTTCAGAACTCTACCCATTTTTCAGAGGAAGGAAACACTTTTCCAGAATACAATGCTCAAGAAATGTAAGCCAGATCCCACTTGTATGAGGTATCTTAAGTAGTCAGACTCTCAAAATCAGAAAGCAGAATAATGGCGCCAAGAGCTGGGGCAGGCAGGGGGAAGGGGGAAAGGGGAGTTGTTCAATGCGTACAGAGCTTCAGAATTACAAGATGAGAAAGTTCTGGGGGTCTGTCGCAGAGCAGCATGCATGGAGTTAACACTGCCGTACTATAGACTTAAAAATGGTTAAGATGGTAAATTTTACGTGATACGTTTTTTACCACAATAAAAAAAAATAAGATATTGAAATGGATTAGGCAAGTAAGGGGTGTTGTACAAAGTAATTTAACAAGCATTTAATTTTAGACTGTTGGACCTGCAGAAATACTTTGATTTGTTAGATTCGAGGTGAGGTGACAGAGCAATGAAGGTTTCAGCAGGTAAATGTTGATGTCTCTTGAGTGACACTGGAGATAGCTGTGAGGATGCCAACGATGGAGGAAACGTAGAAAGTTTTTAGATCGTGGGCCGGGCGCGATGGCTCACGCCTGTAATCCCAGCACTTTGGGAGGCCGAGGCAGGCAGACCGCTTGAGGTCAGGAGTTTGAGACCAGCCTGGCCAACATGGTGAAACCCTATCTCTGCTAAAAATACAAAAAAATTAGCAGGGCATGGTGATGTACACCTATGGTCCCAGCTACTTGGGAGGTTGAGGTGGGAGAATCGCTTGAACCCTGTAGGCAGAGGCGCCACTGCACTCCAGCCTGGGGGCAGAGAGAGACTGTCTCAAAAAACAAACAAACCAAACCAAAACGAAAAAACCCACAAAGGTTTTAGATCCTAAAATTTGTCAGCAGAAATGGTTACGTAAGTCATGGGCAAGTTTCCACTATAAACATCACACTCCCATATTATTCTAATAGTAATTATAACCAAATGTGACCCCTTCATGACTATAGTTGTGTAGAGTGTGGCACTAATGAGGCAAAATAGGAGACCCTGTCTGTCTGTCTAGTCTACATTTCTACTGTTCCGTGGGCAAAGAATAGAGTTTTCCGGCTGCTGGTGGTGATCATAGTATTCGATTCTGCACGTCAATGAAGTCATTGTTATAAAACTGTGGGTGAACAATTATCTGCATTCAGATTAAAATAGTTGTTAGGATTCCAGTTACTGAAAACGAGTCTTCATCTGTCTTTAAAAAGGTCATGTCCTTCTTTTTTCTATTTTTTTTCAGTCATTGATTGTCACAGGAATTCAGGCCCCAATTTGTGTTTAATTTTTTTGTTGCTGGGTGAATGTTCCTGGGAACCATCTACCCATTCACGGATTTCTTCACTACTGGGAGCAGCCATCTACATAACATGGTGGTCAGGGACTACAAGGGTGGGCCTTTCTATCTGATGATTCTGAGTACAAGAAAGTTTTCAGATCCATTGTCAAGGGAGTGGAGCCTCAGGGCGGGACACTGACTATCAGGGTATTGCACGGTGTCTAGGAACTGAGGCCATTGCTCATCCACTCCCCACCTGACGTCGAGGAAAAGTACAAACAGTGAAGGTAGGCTACCATGTTTATCTGCCTCTGGGTGATCCCAACACCGTCTGTACACTGACTTTTGCTTTATTTAAACAATGACACCCAGAGAAGACTGACAGACAGTGAGTGTTAGAGTGTGGGTCAGCAGAGATAGAGCAAAAGTCAAGCAGAAGAGTCTTGGAGATGCATCAAAAAACAGACACAAAGATACATGGAACTGGGCCCAAATATAGAGCAGCAGAGATACCAACTAAAATAAAACAAAGAAAGAAAGAGACAAGCAGAGTGACCGCGTCAGAGAGAACATGTACGTTTAGAAAGAGAAAGATTGAACAAAAAAAGCATATATCAGAATCTGCATTTGGAGGAGGTAAAAGAGCAGTATGGTCAAGAAATGAGAAAGAGAGACTGAGACTTACTAATCTTCTGAGCCTGAGAATATCAGGATGCAAAACTGTGTTTTTCTCTGATGATGAATACCTTCTTCCTGCATCCCAGTATTTCTCCAAAAAGATCATGCAGGTAGCACTGCTAGGCAAAGCTTATTTGCTCAAAGATTTTGAAGGAGTCCAGACCTCATCATTACCAAATGACAATTGTTAAATACCCATTTCAGAATTACATTTAGCCCAATAAATCCTCACTCATTCAAAGATCAGACTTATTGCAGCTTTAGCTTGCAGAACACAGCTGTAAACTTAGGAGAAGCCAGAAAGATCTCTGAGCTAATGAGGAATCCTTATTAGGACCCAGACACTCGACCCCTAGCAGAGGTCTTCATCTATTCACTCTTACTTAACATAGAATTATAACAAGCCTGGCTAGCTTAGTTTGTAGGCGATGGCCAGCTAAGAAAGAACAGACTGTGAAGGGCAAGTTGTATTGGCAACAAAGAAAAATATGCTGTAATAGTCTGACAGTGAGGAAGACAGCAGAAAAACTCAGAACTGAACACAGAATGAGGAGTCTGGGACCTCTCAGCGTCGGTACAAACAGTTGAGCAGACTTCTTAGGTCCAGGTGCTCTCCTTATAGCATCTCACAGTTAAATGATTGTAGAAACTTCATAGGTAGGAGTCTTAGAGATTATCTTATCCAACTCCTTCATTAGAATATTTAAATGATGATATGGCCGGGTGCAATGGCTTGCACCTATAATCCCAACACTTTGGGAGCCCAAGGCAGGTGGATCACTTGAGGCCAGAAGTTCGAGACTAGCCTGGCCAACGTGGCAAAAAACCGTCTCTACTAAAAATACAAAAATTAGCCAGGTGTGGTGGTGCACGCCTATAGTCCCAGCTACTCGGGAGGCTGAGGCAGAAGAATCACTTGAACCCAGGAGGCAGATGTTGCAGTGAGCCGAGATAGTGCCACTGCACTCCAGCCAGGACGACAGAGCGAGACTCCATCTCTCTCATATCACACACACACACACACGCACACACACACAAGAATGTTTAAACGATGATCTTACACTAAACAAAAGCTTAAGGTGATATGTATGTATAGTTTAAATAGATATCGAGTCAATATCTCTAAAAGGAAAGTTTTGGCATTTGAAAGGGTAGAATTCTGTCATCTGAAAATCATTTTTATTTGGAGCATTTAGTGCTCTGATGATGCTAAATTATTTTCACATGAAGACAGACAGGCACGGGCCTTCCTGCCACCTTGTTCGTTGGGAGACTCTTTCTGCATTAGCTTGGTTTTTCTATTCAAAGACAAGGTATGGCTGGACTGGGTTGTGGGCCCCTTCCTGTTTCTCTTCTGTGTTAAGCCAGCTTTCAAAAAAGAAGAGTTCAGACATAAAGGTCATAAAATTACTGATTTTCTAATGGATTCTTCTTGGCAGCTTTTGGAAAAGTCAAGAAGTATATCCTTGGCAAATAATATATTTATTTGGGTATAGCTCTAGTTTCTTTATATTTACTATAGAACCTCTGGAAAAATGTTCATTCATCGCAGCTCCCTAGTCCCTTAGGACCGAAGGAATCTGTCCCCCATCTTCCTGCCATGATGTCTCCTTTAGCTCATTCCTCACTCTTTTTTTAATTTTTTTTTTTTTTCTTGAGACAGAGTCTCACTGTATTCCCCAGGCTAGAGTGCAGTGGCACGATCTCAGCTCACTGCAACCTCTACCTCCTGGGTTCGAATGATTCTCCTGCCTCAGCCTCCTGAGTAGCCAGGATTACAGGCATGCGCCACCGTGTCCGGCTGATTTTTGTGATTTTAGTAGAGATGGGTTTTCACTGTGTTGCCCAGATTGGTCTTGAACTCCTGACCTCAAATAATCCTCCCATCTCAGCCTCCCGAAGTGCTGGGATTACAGGCATGAGCTGCTGTGCCCGGCCTGTCCTCACTCTTGAGTGTGTGTGGCGGGTGCTCTGGGTTGAAGCATATCGGACTTCTGCCTGCCACAGGCAACCCATTCTGCCCATGGAGGCATCTTGAATTCCCACTCCAGCCCTTCCAGGTCACATGATGGCATGAATCAGATGTGTCTTCCAGGAAACTACAAGGAGAAAAGAGCATCGGGGTTACTCTGTTTGATCTCTGCTGCTCTGTGTCAGCGGTACGTGTTTTGTTGCTGGTCTCTGTAAAGGGAGTAGAGAATGAAGACTTTCTGGATTACTGTGCTGGTCCCTGCTCCGAGGTCCTGGTGTGGGCCAGTCTCTCAGGGAGGTACTCCCGGCTGTGAGGAGCGCATCAAGTCATGCCTCAGGGCCTGGAAGAGGCTAACGAGGGACTGCGCCCAGATGTCCTTCTGATAGCCGTGGGACAGGGCTGTGCGGTAGGCCACATAGGCTAGGGTCAGCACTGTCCTTTCAAAGTCTTCTTTCTTGAGGATGCCAGGGTGGCTGGAGAGGCTGGCGCTGAGCCGGCGGATGTCTGGGATGTTCTTGGGGATGACATTGTTGCAGATGGTGTGGAAGTCCGAGGCCTTCCGCAAGGAGGCCAGCTCCTCGTCCTTGATGGAGATCTGCAGGTCAGGGCTGATCTCAAGTTCGGCCAGCAGGAACTGGTGAGAAACGTGAATGTGCAAAAATATGAAGTGGGGCATTGCTGAGGACACAGTTGTATTCATTATCACGCACCTTCCCTTAGGGAAGCAGCTGCCAGAAGAGCTTTGGAACCCAAGAGACCTGAGTTCCAGTTCTGACTTTCTCACTTGCCGTGTGACCTCGGACAAGTTACTTAACTTCTCTGAGCCTCACTTTCCTTCTCTGTGTAAATAATTAGTAACAGCATCTACTTCACTGGGGTATTGTGAGAGGTAAATAAGACAAATATGGACAGAGCTAATACAGTGCCTGGTTCAAAACCAGTATTTAAGGGACTAATTATAGTTTCTAGTGTCCTGGATAAATTCCTTCTTCCCTTTCTCCCATCCAACAAAGATCATCTAAAGCATCAACTATTTCAGATAATTTTAAGGCAGAAGCTGGGAGACTCTTTCTGCATTAGCTTGGTTTTTCTATTCAAAGACAAGGTGTGACTGGATTGGGCTGCTGGCCCCTTCCTGTTTCTCTTCTGTGTTAAACCAGCTTTCAAAAAAGAGTTCAGACATAAAGGACATAAAATTACTGATTTTTTTTTTTTTTTTTGAGATGGAGTCTCACTCTGTCACTCAGGCTGGAATGCAGTGGCACGATCTCAGCTCACTGCAACTCCGCCTCCCGGGTTCAAGCGATTCTCCCGTCTCAGCTTCCCAAGTAACCGGGATTACAGGCGCCCGCCACCATGCCCAGCTAGTTTTTTGTATTTTTAGTAGAGATGGGGTTTCACCATGTTGGTCCGGCTGGTCTCGAAAACTCCTGACCTCAGATGATCCCCCAGCCTCGACCTCCCAAAGTGCTGGGATGACAGGCATGAGCCACTACGCCGAGCCAAATGACTGATGTTCTAACTGATTCTTCTTGGCAGCTTTTGGAAAAGTCAAGAAGTACATCCTTGGCAAACAATCTATTTATTTGGGTATAGCTCTAGTTTCTTTATATTTACTATAAGACCTCTGGAAAAATGTTCAGAGTTTGAAGGATGCAGAGGATTGTGTTAGGAATCAATTGGGATACAGAGATTTGCCCTTGTCTCTCACCTGCCCACTAAGCGTAGGAGCTGGGTCTGCCATGCACTTCCCTGCGTAGTGCCAGGCTCGCAGTAGGGACGGAATGACTCCAAATCCTAACTCTTCTCCCTGTCTCCGCCTTCCCCTGCCCTAATTCATCCTCCATGACACTGTCTATGATCTTTCTGAAATATAGATCTCTTCGTATGACTCCCATGTTCAAGACTAGGCAAAGACTCTGCATTTCCCAGTCTGGTTCCCAAGGCAGAATTTGAAATCTCTCCCCTGACTTAACTACATGGCTACAGCAAGTTATCTCTTATTTTATTTTATTTTTTTAAGATGGAATCTCGCTTTGTCGCCCAGGCTGGAGTGCAGTGGCATGATCTGAGATCACTGCAACCTCCACCTGCCAGGTTCAAGTGATTCTCCTGCCTCAGCCTCCCAAGTAGCTGGGATTACAGGTGCACACCACCACGCCTGGCTAATTTTTGTATTTTTGGTAGACATGGGGTTTCACCATGGTGGCTAGGCTGGTCTCGAACTCCTGACCTCAGGTGATCCACCTGCCTCGGCCTCCCAAAATGCTGGGATTACAAGCATGAGCCACCACACCTGGCCCAGCTGTCGCTTTCTTAACCAGACAGTCCTAGTGCATGGAGTCAGAGGACGTCACAGCTGGAGGGGAATTTTGGACAGCATAGTTGAATTCTCTCATTTAACAGATGAGGAGAGTCAGGCCCAGAGAGAAACTATGGCTTATGCAAGGTGGCACAGCAGACGGGTGACAGAGCCAGGACTAAAGCTCAGATCTCGAGCCTGGAATCATAACACTGAACCAATCTGGGCGGTCTTGGGAAACTGACCCTGTGGTTTGGAGGAGGAGTGGGGTCTCAGTGATGCAAGGTGAGAGGTAGTGGAAGACAGCCGGCAGGGTGGTCTGTGGCTTCCAGAAACCCAGCTGGGCTGGCAGCTCATCCAGACAGCACTGCTGTCACAGCATGCAGGGCCTTGGAGACATGGCTGCACCCAGACAACGGCTTGGCATTTCCTGGCAAGTCCTGCCTCAAGGCCTTTGCTTGGGAATTTTGCCACACTCTGCTGCCTGGGTGCCAGGATTGATGCCTATAGGCCAAATCTAATTTTAATTTAAACTGAACTGAACTCCTAATGCCATCATTCTCGGTTATAGCATGTGGGAAAGACAGGAGGTATGAGGAATACTTTATGAATGAGCAAGATTCTGTGACCTCTACAAATTAGGCTATTCCCTACCACAGCAGGGGTCACTCGTGGTCAGGGGCTCAGGTCACTTCTCCTTTTCCAAAAAAGAGAGAGAGAGTGCAGTGCCTTTTGGGTGACTTGGATTGAGCACATTCCCCTCTGCCTACCTCGAAGAGCAGCTCCACTTCCTCCAGGGAGGTCTGCAGGACTGGGTTCAATGGCAATGATGAGGACCTCTTTGGCCGGTAGGCAGCAGGGAAGAGCACGGCTGAAAGAAAGAAAACAGTGAGTTCCTGGCTGCTATGTGCGCCCAGACCTATTCCCTCTGATCCACCTGCAGAGTAGTCAAGGAGTCTTAAAAATGGACTGACTTGGCCAGGCTTGGTGGCTCACGCCTATAATCCCAGCACTTTGGGAGGCCGAGGCGGGTGGAACACCTGAGGTCAGGAGTTCGAGACCAGGCTGGTCAACATGGTGCAACCCTGTCTCTACTAAAATTACAAAAAAATAGCCAGATGAAGTGGCAGGTGCCTGTAATTGCAGCTACTTGGAAGGCTGGGGCAGGAGAATCATTTTAACATGGGGGGTGGAGGTTGTAGTGAGCCGAGACTGCGCCATTGCACTCCAGCCTGGGCAACAGAGCAAGACTCCATGTAAAAAAAAAAAAAGGACTGACTTGAAAGTGGTGGTGGACACAGAGTGAGGAGGGAGGTGACACACCCCCCTGGTGTGGCCCAGAAAGCTCTCAGGCATGTCAGACCAGTGGCTGAAAAACTGGCTGCTCATCAGAACCATCTGAGAAAACGAGAAAAGAAAAGAAAAGAAAGAGAAAAAGGAAGAACCATTTGAGAAAGTTTTGTAAAATCTATATGCCTAGGGATACATAGGCCTTAGGGAATTTATATTAAATCAAAGCAAAATAAAGCAAAGCAGAAATGATGAGCAAACAAAAAGCTCCAAAGTCAATAAGTGAGTTCGCTGAAAACACTGTTCGCTGATAGCACTGCACACATCTTAGCATGTTATCACTATGAAGTGCTGGTTTATGCCCTTTTAAATCAGAAGATCAGGCTTCTGGCTACCTCAGGCTCATCCAAAATATAGCTGCCAAGAATCTGAACACAGGTGACAAAATAAAGGAAGAGAGCTGCACAAGACCCTGGCCCTTGGATCTAGGGCATCATTGTGGGGTCAAGCTCAGAGCTTTCCCCAAGGGCTGGCTGATTTCTTTTTTTTGTTTGTTTGAGGTGGAGTCTTGTTCTGTCACCCAAGCTGGAGTGCAGTGGCACAATCTCGACTCACTGAAACCTCTACCTCCTGGGTTCAAGTGATTCTCCTGCCTTAGCCTCCCAAGTAGCTGGGATTACAGGTGCGTGCCACCATGCCCGGCTAATTGTTGCATTTTTAGTAGAGACAGAATTTCACCATGTTGGCCAGGCTAGTCTTGAACTCCTGACCTCAAGTGATCTGCCTGCCTCGGCCTCCCAAAGTGCTGGGATTATAAACATGAGCTACCGCACCCAGCCAAGGCTGGCTGATTTAGGAATGCATTTAGTATAAAGTCAGTGACTTGACAATGCTGTTCCCCAGTGGTTGTATGTAGAAGTGGTAACTGGAGGAAGTTGAATGGCCACTAGAGGTGCACAGGCCAGCAAGAATTAGGCACTGGCTGGGGTCAAGTGAGGGAGAAGACAGAACATCAGAGGGTATAGGAAAGATCATTATAAATGGCAGTTCTCCAGGACCACGTCAGGCTGGGAGCAAATAGCCCTGGTCACCTCCACGGCCCCTCTGGGGAGCAGGCACTGTGCAGAAATGATCGGCAAGCCCTCTGCCAGCTGATAGAAAAAGGTACAGCTTCTTTAAGACACTTGATTGTGATCTACCAGAAAACTGGGGAAATAACGGTAAAAATTGAGACTATAAGGTGTTGGCACCCCCTGAAGTTGTACAGGCATATTTTGCTTAATCATACATGGCAGCTCTGCTAGTTGATAATAGTGCCCTTAAGCCACTGAGAAAAGGTCAAATTATGTTCAGTGTACGCAGTTAAAGAAGGCAGGCTGGGCGCGGTGGCTCACGCCTATAATCCCAGTACTTTGAGAGGCCGAGGTGGGCAGATCACATGAGACCAGGAGTTTGAGACCATCCTGATCAACATGGTGAACCCATCTCTATTAAAAATACAAAAATTAGCTGGACATGGTGGAGCGTGCCTGTAATCCCAGCTACTTGGGAGGCTGAGGCAGGAGAATTGCTTGAACCCAGGAGGTGGAGCTTGCAGTGAACCGAGATTGTGCC
>NW_012115154.1:3805112-3808789 GCF_000951035.1 Colobus angolensis palliatus
GGCCTGGTGGCAGGGGCCTGTAGTCCCAGCTACTCAGGAGGCTGAGGCAGGAGAATGAGAATGGCATGAACCCGGGAGGCGGAGCTTGCAGTGAACCGAGATTGTGCCACACTGCATTCCAGCCTGGCGACAGAGTGAGACTCCATCTCAAAAAAAAAAAAAAGAAAAAAAAAAGGCAGAGAAGGATGGAAATCATTTTAGAAGGATTTCCATCAGAAGTGATAAAAAAAAAAAAAGGAAACATCTTTAACTTAGAGGAACTTTCCTGTAAAGCTCACTGGTGGGGATCTCCCATGTCCCAGAAAAGCCTGATGGATGTATCATAGTATTGCTGTAAATTACTTTCTTAGTAACTCATTTATGATCGATACCACAAGTTCCTCAAGGACTGGGATCCATATAGTTTTATATTTCTGTACCCATGGCAGAGCCTGGCAGGCATCTGGGGTGTGTGCCAGGCATAGCTGTTGATGACCAAATCCCTGCACTAATGGTCGCCTCGGCCAGCAGAGTGACCAGCTCTGTTTTGCCAGACCATGCTCGGGGAAGAAGCCATCAGCTCCATGGCAGTATTCACTAGCCCGGCATTTCAGCAGAGTTTACATTCTGCCAAAAAGGAGCCAGTTTCCCACAGAATCATAGATTTCATGGCTTGAGGAAGCCTTTGCCCCTGTTCATTCACTGCCAGTGCCTGTAGTGTCATGTGGAACGCAGGAGAGCGAGGTGTCTGTGATGCCACTAGTTCACACTGTTAGAGTCACCAAAGCGGTTTCTTGGACCTGGCTCCAGAGTTCTGCTTTAACTGAACCAGAGTGCAACGAACACATTATGATTTCGTAAAGCTTCCTAAGTGCTTCTAATGACAGCCAAGGTTGAGAACCACTGTTCTAGTGAGTGTGAGCTTGACCTGAAATTGTGTGGAAGACGCTGACCCTAGGCTGTGTGCCGCTCTCTGGTTAGACTGGTGGTTCCCACCAGCCTTGACTAGACATTCGATTCATCTGGACACTTTCAGAAACCCGAATACCCAGGACCACACCCCAGGCCAATCTGTGGGCATCTCTGGGAGTGAAACGTAGGCACTGGGACTTTTTCCAGCTCCCAGGCTCCAGTAGGCAGCCAGATCTGTGTTATCCACATCACAGGCCGATGGTGTCCTTCTACCATAAAACAATTCAGAGTTCTTGCCCATCTGATGGGGCCTTACAAGGCCAACTGAAGAGACCAAGGTCATCACGTTCTTGGAGGTGAGGAGTGCAGGCACAGAGAGGGCATGGGCTTTGTCTGTGCTTTCTCCTTGGTATGAGATGAGTTGGTCTTAGGTCAAGGTGTGCTTGTTTCTTTCTTCATGCTCTTCTTTTCTTCCCGCCAGGAAGAAAGGGGGTGGATGAAACCACCTTCTTAGGATAGGATCTAAGAGCGACTTTACTTCTTTAATTCTGCTAGAATTTATCTCTTATTGCCAAATTAAAGGTATTGTTCCCTTAAAAAAAAAACACAAACAAAACAAAACAAAAAAACCCCCTCAGTCCCAGCAGATGAAGGCGATAGGGAGGGAATGTCAGGGCGTGGAGCCCTTTCTTTTCCCTGTAATCACAGCCAGCCTGTGGCTGCCTGCCTGGAAGTTATTCATGATCTTAGACCTGGACTTTCTTCACTCAATTGTTGCCTTGCGAACAGCAACATTCCTTTAACATGCTCACCCCAGGTGGACCCCTAGTTCTCAAAGAGCCAAGAAGAAAATACTTCCTGATTCAAAGCTGAGCTTGATAATGGAAACTCTGTCATTTCCAATAGCTCTTGGTATCCTACTGAATAATAACATAGTTTGGTGGAGACTTAGAAATAGCTTCAGCCTTCAGGCAAGGGGAATGGCTATTGCTTTAGGATGTAAGTTTGTACCAGGCGCGGCAGCTCACACTTGTAATCTCAGGACTTTGGGAATCTGAGGCGGGTGGATAACTTGAACCCAGGAATTTGAGACCAGCCTGGGCAACGAAGTGAGACCCGTCTCTACTAAAAATAAAAAAATTAGCTGGGCATGGTGGCACATGCTTGTGGTCCCAGCTACTTGGGAGACTGAGGCAGAAGGATCCATTGGGCCTGGGAGGTCAAGGCTGCAGTGAGCTGTGATTAGTTACTGTATGCCAGCCTGGGTGACAGAATGAGACCCTGTCTCAAAAAAAAAAAAAAAAAAGAAAAAGAAAAAGCCAAGCAAATGGGAGAAAGCATTTCCAATGAATGTAACTGATAAGGATCAATATCTAGAAGCTAAGAAAGAGGTCCTACCAATCCATTTAAAAAGCAAAAAATCAGAATGTATGTGTGGGAAGCACAGGAATCTTAAAGATGGGTCTCTCTCCCTCCCTTCCTCACCCCCACCCCTGTGCTGGTCCACCAGCCCTAGCAGTGCTGCCCCTCACATTCCTATGGCTGCTTTGACCTTGTGCATTAGGCAGGGGTAGGGAAGGTTGTGCCCCTTAGGCTGCTGGAGTGCAGCCAGCTCTAGGGCAGACATCTCAGTGGTTCAGCAGCCGCCCAGATCTGACTCCCTGTGTGAGGCAAGACCTAGAGGGAATCTCCACTGGAGAGGCTGGAGGTGGTGGGTGAGAAATAGCTCTATCTGATCAATGTCAAAACACAGAGGTCAAATTTCACAATGTACAGTCACTCCAAGATGTTCTTGTCCATAATGACAAAGGCTGGACCCCACCAGAAATGCTGATGGCTGAAACAAGGGCTGGCAAACTCCAAGATGTGTATGTGCAAAGCTGGAAACTAGACTTGCTCCTACATTTTAGAAAATCCTGTTTCCCCCGGAAGACTTTCCTGGGAACCCCACTGTACATGGTTGTTTTCCTTCTCTATCTCTATCTGTATCCAGGCCGCATGTTTTGCATCTTGCTGCACACCACCCTGAAAAGTTTCATCAGGGTTGCCAGGCCCTGGGAGGGAGTGAATGGGCTGTGTGCAGCCTCTGCCTCACCTCTCTCTGTGTGTAATGCAGTGCTCTAGGTGCAGTCTCAGGATACATTTTGGAATGATTTAAGAAAACATAAACCAGGTAGTGATAAAACCAAACCAAAACAACAGCCTTGGAGACTCTTCAGGGCTTTGCTGGTTTTTCTTCCTTTTCCTTCTGCTCCATCCCTCAAACTTACGGAGGTCGCTTAAAGTTCAGCTCCCTGCTCCCTGCTCCCTGTGAGTAAAGTGCTCTGGGCAAACCAGCCTTCGCAAGGCTGATGGGAGGGAGGCCTGAGTGCTCCTCCCTGGATGCCCATTAGCAACGGCACCCCCTCTAAGAGCGGGGTGGGGACACCAGAGACTGGCAGGAGGATCCCACGCCTCCCAGGTGCCGCCTGAGCACTGAACCTCAGACAAGAAGGTTGGTGTGACATGTATGTCAGAAGCACGGACTTTGTGCATCTTTTGCTTGTGTACAATTGGGCCCATTTGTTTACTTTCTTCTCTATTCAATGCTCCCCGCCCAGCCCACTGTCCAGGCGTTTCTTCAGGATGTGAATGTGTCCATGAGGGCCACGCAGTGTGTCTGTCCTAAGGGCTCTGAGACTCAATGGTCAGCTTGCGTGGAAGTTGGCTGCCCAGGCTGGCCATGGGGTGGGGAAACCAAGCGCTGCTCAGCTCCTCCTCGATTCCCTGCCCAAATGAGCATCCAG
>NW_012115154.1:3809129-3813779 GCF_000951035.1 Colobus angolensis palliatus
TTGTTTACTTTCTTCTCTATTCAATGCTCCCCGCCGAGCCCACTGTCCAGGCGTTTCTTCAGGATGTGAATGTGTCCATGAGGGCCACTCAGTGTGTCTGTCCTAAGGGCTCTGAGACTCAATGGTCAACTTGCGTGGAAGTTGGCTGCCCAGGCTGGCCATGGGGTGGGGAAACCAAGCGCTGCTCAGCTCCTCCTCGATTCCCTGCCCAAATGAGCATCCAGGACACATGGGACCAACCAGCATAGAACAAGTGACTCACTTGCTAAAGGTCATGCCACATGGACTGAGTTAGTCCAGGGGCTGGATCCAGAGTTCATGATTCATGTGTTATAGCGTGTTCTGTCCATGTCTTCTGCTGAGAGATACCTCTGGAGCTCAGACTAAAGCTCTTAACATGTGGAGCTCAGATATAATAATGCAATAGCTCAGGGGCACCCACTGTGTGCCTTGTGCTGTCCATAGGTACCTCGTGAGGTAAATATGAACTTTCCATTTTATAGATGAAGAAACTTGGAGGTTAAGAAAATTGCCCTAGGCCATCCGATTTATGTGAGGTAGGGCTGGGATTAAAATCCAGATCTCCAAGGCTGCAAAACTCAATCTCACTGATAAGTGAACAATGCTCTTTTTTGTTGGTACCTCTGCCTAGAGACTGGGCATTCTTCAGTTCTGAATAACTCCAGAAAGAATAAATGGTAGTTAGTGATGAATGAAGGAATGCCTATGCATTAGGTAGAAAACGTATTCTTAAATGGATCACACATATGTTTCAAAACTCTGACTTTGACTTATAATAATGTGATATGCAAGGTAAAAGGACTACTTTTAGGATCACTCTCCTGCTTTGATTCTCCTTTTCTCCCTCATGGTTCCTCTTTTTTTTTTTTGGAGACAAGAGTCTTCCTCTGTTGCCCATGCTGGAGGGCAGTGGTACAATCTTGGCTCCCAGGTTCAAGCGATTCTTGTGCCTCAGCCTCCTGAGTAGTTGGAACTACAGGTGCCACCATGCCCGGCTAATTTTTTTTTTTTTTTCCCAGTGGAGACGGGGTTGTTTATCATGCTGGCCAGGCTGGTCTCGAACCCCTGACCTTAAGTGATCCTCCTGCCTCAGCCTCCCAAAGTGCTGGGATTACAGGTGTGAGTCACTGCGCCTGGCCCTTTATTGTTCCTTTGCAATCGCTTGGCAAAAGCACAATCCAGCTCTACCCATTCCACACCTGCCCCTGTGCACCTGAATGTGGCTGGAGAAAAACGCTCTTTGTGATGACTCTATTTAAAATTACAACCCTCTGGACTCTCTAGCCTCTGTCCCTACTTTATTATCATCCAACAAATCACCTATTTTAAAATATAAATATATTTGTTGCCTGTTTCCTCTCACTAGAGGGTATGGGATTTTGTCTATTTTGTCCACTGTTGTACTCCCAGTGCCTAGCATCATGCCTCTTCCTGTTCATCAGATGAATACATAATCCCATAGGAACACATTACCTGCCCTGGTCACTAAGCTCTATTCTTTTCAAATAGAGTGCCTTACAAAATCCTTCCTTTTCTGATAGGGTGAATCTAGAGTTTATTTGTGATTCTTGGTCTTGGCTAATGATCAGAAAGTAGATGTTGACTTCTGTCTCCACCACACCCTCCCCTTATCCCTGAGGAGTCCTTGTTTGGGCCCGGAAGAAGCTATTTTTTAATTGATCTCAGTGAGTGCTGTCCCCTACCTCCCCCACACCTTAGCCCTTCAAAACCTTCTTGCCTAGACAAACAGCCAGAGGCACTCCAGTGGAGTAGCCTGCCTTTGCTGGGCAGCCCGACCTTCTCTTTGACGTTCTGTCATCTGGGTTAAAAGTCTCTTTCTTCTTTCCTCCCATCCCTCCGATATGTTCAGTAGCACAGTATTCAGGCTAATCATGCTTTCCCCGGAACTGTGTGTAGTATTTGTGGCAAACAGCTTGTTGGAAAGGATTCAAGCTACAGACCATCTCAAGCCAAACTACAACTGTATTTTTAATGAATCAGTTGAAGCAACTCGATGGAAAGGACAGTGGGTGTGGAAAGGAAAAGCTCTCGTTTGTAAAAGATCTTTTGCCAGATCTGATGGATGTCATTTACTTTTTGGCTCCTGGACCAGCCCTCTGTAAACACAGTGCTATTCTGAGCAAGCCAGGGTCTCGGCCCTGTGCGTGGGGGTCCTCTGGGAGAGCTCCCGAGAGGGCTCTGGCAGCCAGCTCCTCTTGGCTGGAAGCTCCACCATGTAGGGGGAGCTTGGGGTTGCCGGGAGCAGGTGAGTGGCCCATGGGGATGGAGAAATATGCAGAGTGGACGAATGAGCACGGGGCGCTCTGACAGCAGATGGACCTCGGGGATCAACTTCAACCCTGCCCTTGCAGCTGGGGGAGCTGGGGCACTTCACTTCTTACGTCACTCTCCAGTTTTCTTACCTGTAAATGGCCAGGATAGCACCTGCCTCATGGAGTTACTGTGGAGTGAGAAGATGGCTCTGGATGGGGCACCTGGGCAGTTAATACTTAAAACAATTTTCTTTTGGGACACAGGGTCTTGCTCTGTCATCCAGGCTGGAGTGAAGTGGCTCAATCATAGCTCTCTGCATCCTTGACCTCCTGGGCCTAAGTGATCCTACCACCTTCATTTCCTGGCATTAAGTGACTCTACCACCTTAACCTTCTCAGTAGCTGGGACTACAGGCATATGCTGCTACACCCAGCTAATTTGTTTTAATTTTAAGTTTTTAAGACATGGGGGGGGGGTCCCACTATGTTTCCAGGCTGGTCTCGAACTCTTGGCCTCTCAGCCCCCTGAGTCACTGGAATTACAGGTGTGCACCACCATGCCCGGCAGTCAGTGAGTACTTACTGAGTACTGACCACAGGCCTTTCCCTCATGGAACATTCATGACGGAGGACACAACAACCCTAAAATGGACACCTGAAAATGACATAAGTTCCATCAAAAAATGGAAGGGCTGCTCTATTAAACTACTTAAAAAATAATTTGTGTGTATTCAACAAAAGCATAGATATTCATATTCCTTAATAGATGCATATTTGTTTCTCAAGTATGGCTAGTCCTCCCCCTTCCAGTAGTGCCCTGGCAGGACCTGGTATGTGCTGGGACGTGGGCCACCTGTATGTGTGTGTGTGTGTGTGTGTGTGTGTGTGTGTGTGTGTGTGTGTGTGTAGATGTGGCTTTCCTGGCTTGGCCACAGGTGAGTCATTTGGTCTTCATCGAGCTGGTGGGGCTGGAATGGGTGATCCTGGATCCTGGCATGGAAAGCTGCCTCCCGGGGTGGAATCCTAGAGAGCACTTAGGGAAAGGCTGGGAGGATGGTAGGGAAAAGACAGTCCTAACAGCAGGGTGCGTATTGCCTGTGGGTTTACGTCTACATTTCTACGTATTGGAGCAGGAGGGTGGAAGCATGGACATGGGGTAGTGGTGGGCGGGGTCTGAAGGGCAGGGGGTGGAAGAGGAAAATCTCAGGAAGACATTGCCCTAAGACTTTCCAAAGGGAGTACTTTGAATTGAGGCTGGAGGTAGGGTGGGGGGAAGGATGAAGGTGAAATGAATAATACATTTGGAAAAACTGTTATTCATTTGGGTGTGACTCCTATTCCGTCTTAAAAAAAAGATGGCAAGAACTGTGTATTTCTTTTATAATTAGAAAAAAATGTTAAAAATGAAAAAAAAATCAGCTATGTGGAAGACATTTGATGATGGTTGGAGGGACTCCATATCGTTTGTTGACTCTGAGCGCTGACTTGAGCCATTAATCTAGCACGTCACATCCGCTGCCTCATAGTGGCCTCGATATCAGATGGGCTGGCTTTGAGTCAGTGGATCATGAACTCACTGTGGAGAGACCTTCCCCGTTATGGAAGGACATGGTCCAGAGAAGCTGCTCCCAGAATGTTGCTGTAGATTCCCCTGTTAAGAGCCTCAAACTTCCTTTAATGAAAAAGTTTTATTTTTCAAAAATGGGCAGGCAATAGCTAATATTTATATTGTGCTTTGTCATTTACAAAGCATTTTCATCTATATTTTTGAATATGACCCTCACAGTAACACCATGAGGGTGAGTTTTATTGATGTGATGGATGTTAATGTCACCTGTTAGTGAACTAAAGCTCAGAGAGGTTAAGAGACTTGTCTGAGATCACACTGCCAAATAGAGGTGGAATTTAAATCAGGTCCCTTGCAGAGTAGCTCATGATGTGGCTGTTATGTTTATAAGCCATATTGCAAGTCAAATGATCCCTTTTGGCTTTGTGACAGCCTGTGCATTAGGAAGAGTGGGCATTATTATCCCGTTTAATAAACAAATCTCCAGTGTGACAAAGAGGGGAGCGACAGAACCCAGCTCCAAGATCTCTTTGCTCTTTACTTCCAAGTGCTACCTCAAAGTTTGTGCACATTACTAACAGGGAGCTGTGACAACAGAGTGACTATAGTCAATAATAATTTAATTGTACATTTAAAAAGAACTGAAAGAGAGCCCGGCACTGTGGCTCACACCTATCATCCCAGCACTTTGGGAGGCTGAGGTGGGCGGATCACTTGAGGTCAGGAGTTTGAGACCAGCCTGGCCAAATGGTGAAACCCCATCTCTACTAAAAATACAAAAATTAGCCA
>NW_012115154.1:3814343-3850764 GCF_000951035.1 Colobus angolensis palliatus
GCCACTCCTTCCTTCCCTGACATGGTCCTTGAGAAGCAAGCAGGAGGTGCATCCATGCCACCATGCCAGTTGCCTTCCAATTTTGCATCTCTAGAAACACCTACTGGCCTGACTTGAAGGAGCCCATTCTTGTTGCAGTTCTTTCTGGGAGAGTGAACTCAGTTGACTTTAGGCAGTGGAAAGATTTCCGTTCATATTGGTGAAGAGTGGGCAGTGCTGTGGGTACCTCCTTTCCTAACAGTGATAAACTCGGGCTCGAGGTGCTCCCGGTGTCTACCAAGCAGAGCTAGTCCCGGGGAAATGGAGAAAAGATGCCATCCACCTAGGAGGAACTACATCCTGAGAGGGAGGAAGTCAGTGATGAGAGAACAGCCTTTGCTGGGGCCCCTTCCTTTGTGAGGAGGTGGTGGGGCCGGTGGGTGCGGCGGAGGCTGAAAGGTTGCTCTCCTCACCTGCCCACCTCTGGCTGCAGAGATGCATCCCCTCCCGGTGAGGAGGCAACGTCCTGTAGATCTTCTGCTCTCGTTCCCCCAGGGAGCAGGCCTTTGGCATCCCAGCCCCCATCACTCCATCATTTTAGCAGCAGACCTCAGCACCTGCTCTCCAGACGGTCTGGCCCAACTGCTGCAGGTGGTGGGGGCAGTCAAGGAAATGAGTTCTACTTTCTATGAAGCAGAAATGAGTTCTCTCTGGGATACCAGAAAGGGATGCTTTCTGGGTTCTCCACCTTGACCTAGTTCCCCCAGGGGCTTTGATTTTTTTCCAGTGTCATTTCCCCATCACCCTCTAAGAAGGGGGAACATGTCAAGAAGCATCAAGCAATTGACAGCGATTAGATAAAAGGAGAGTGCGGGGCTTCTAAGGTACTTCCCTCCAAATTTTGAATTTCATTTAAAAAAGAATAATGAGCATCAAACAAACAAATGAATAAAAAGCAACTCACCCCTGCTCCACCTGTGGCACATAGAAGCCTGAGCATTGTAATACAACAGCAGAAGCAGCAACGTCTTCCAATGCATCTTGTCCTTCAAAAGGTGACAAATCGACCCTCAAGCCCAATGGAACCCCAGTAGCTGCAGGTATGCCCGTGCTGTTCTTCCCAGTGAGATGATGGAGTGCTTCCCTCCCTTCCTTTTGCAGACGTGCAGAAATGCCTACTCTGCCTCAGAAGGCTGGAGGCTGAAGGCTGCGTCCTGGGTGGGACAGGAGTCAGTACCTCTTCATTTGACTCTCTCTGGGATTGGGGGACTGGGCTTCCACAGAGAGACTCTGTTTTTGAGCACATCTGGAGTGACTCACGGGGCATGTGATCTCCTTGGCAGTGGGGCGGATAAATATAATTTCTGTACTTGAGTTCCATGTGTTGGATGCACCCACTGGAATTTTTTCTTTAACAAACAGACCCGCGGAACTTGTTAGAGAGCCCGGCGAAGACTTGGCTGCTCTCCCCTTCCACACATACGATACCAGAGCCAGGGGTGAGGGCTGGAGGCAGAGTTGGGAGCCTGCCTGGCAGACACCAGGGCTGGTTGAGCCTAAGTTGCCTTCAGGACAGCAAAATCGTTGTGGTGCCTGGGCTGAGTGTCACTGTTGCCCGGCCCTGGAGCTAGACTAGGACATTGGCACCTGCCTGGAGCCTGTGTCTGGTCTTCCCAGGTTCTGGGTGGGTGGGGAGTTGGCAGGTTGTGACCCAGCTGAAGTGGAAAGGTGACATGGTGTATTGGTATTGTCCGGGCGAACGTGTATAGGTAATGATCCAGGAGCCCACAGGTGACCCCCAATTCGCATTGGTGATGCTCCCATTTGTGGGCTGTGCCTAGACCTGGGACCAAGCCACTTTGATTTTCCCAAGCAAAATGGGAATGTTTTTCCATAATCATTGTAATATACTGCCATAGACACCTTAATTCTTTCCCATACCACTTTCTCAACTTCTCTGGAATGATAGGGAACGCTAAAGCTTGAAGGACACTTAAAGATTATGCCATCCTGTGGGTTTTCCAGTTTGTGGAGGTGGTGCCCAGGGTGAATGGGCTCCTGGAGAGGGCTCCTCGAAGCTCTACGCTGCTGCAAAAGCTCCTCTTTAATCTGTTATCAGAAGTTGTTTGCGAGCCGGGCATGGTGGTTCACGCCTGCAATCCCAACACTTTGGGAGGCTGAAGTGGGGGAATTGCTTGAGGCCAGAAGTTCAAGACCAACCTAGGGAAAATAGACCCTGTCTCTACAAAAAATTTAAAAAATTAGCTGGGTGTGGTGGCATGTGCCTGTAGTCCTAGTTACTCAGGGGGCTGAGGCAGAGGGATTGTTTAGGCCCAGGAGTTCAAGGCTGCAGTGAGCTATGATCGTTACACTCTATTCCAGCCTGGGTGACAGAGTAGAACTTTTCTCTTAAAAAATTTAGAAAAACCTTTCTTTTTTTTTTTTTGGGAAAAAAAATACTGGACTACAACATTTGAAAACCAGTCCTCTCACTAATATTAATAATAGCTATTAGGTGCTTAATTTGTTTCAGGCAGCGTGCTAGGTTACACTCTATTCCAGCCTGGGTGACAGAGTAGAACTTTTCTCTTAAAAAATTTAGAAAAACCTTTCTTTTTTTTTTTTTGGGAAAAAAAATACTGGACTACAACATTTGAAAACCAGTCCTCTCACTAATATTAATAATAGCTATTAGGTGCTTAATTTGTTTCAGGCAGCGTGCTAGGTGTACTCCTTGCATTAACTGATTTAATGCATCCACCGAACTAGGAGGTTAGGGCACTAGCCAGCAGCACCCTCCAACAGAAATACAGTGTGAATCACAAACGTCACTTAACATTTTCTACAACTCATATTAAAAAAAGTAAAAAGAGGCTGGGCGTGGAGGCTCACACCTGTAATCCCAGCACTTTGGGAGGCCGAGGTGGGCAGTTCACCTGAGGTCGGGAGTTCGTGACCAGCCTGGCCAACATGGTGAAACCTCGTCTCTCCTAAAAATACAAAAATTAGCTGGGCATGGTGGTGCACACCTGTAATCCCAGCTACTTGGGAGGCTGAGGCAGGAGAGTCTCTTGAGCCTGGGAGGTGAATGTTGTGGTGGGGTGAGATGATGCCACTGCACTCTAGCCTGGGTGACAAGAGTGAAACTCCATCTCAAAAAAATAAAAATAAAAAAAATAAAAAAATTAAGACGAAACAAGTACAACGAATAGAAATAATATCTTTCATTTAATTCAATATATCCAGGATATTATCATTTCTACAAGTAAGTGATACAGTATTAGCAAGATATTTTATATAATTTTTACATGAGGTCTTTGAAATCTAATGTGTATTTCACACTTACAGCCCTTCTCAAGTCACACCAGCCCTGTTTCAAGTACGTGATAGCTCCACGCAGCCAGTGGCTTCTGTATCAGGCAGTGAGGAGCTAGAAGGTGAGCGGGCAGGCTCTGGGGCAAGATGCCTGTCTTTGTATCCCAGCTGTGCCCCTGACTAGCTGTGTGATATTGGTGGAGTTCCCGAATCTCTCTTGGCCTTGATTTTCTCCATCTATAGAATGGGGATAATAATAACTTCTTCTTCATAGGGTTGTTTCAAGGAATCAATGCATTAATATGTATAAATGTTGGGAATAATATCTGGTACATAGTAAGTGCTGAATACATGTGAGCTCTACACACATGAAGGAACAGGCTCAGAGGGGTTTAGTAATTTGTCCCAGGTCATCCAGCTAGTAGAGCTGGGATTTTTAACCTTGGTCTATGTGATTTCATAGCCCGCATGCAAAACCACTCCCCTCGCCTGCCTTAAAGCCTTATATTTTAGGAACTCCTTATTGGAGTGCTGGTAAACCAGTTCTGGAGGGGTGGGGAGAAACCTTGATTTGTAGTGCCTGCCACTACAAATACTCTGGTGAAAATACTCATGGCTGATTTCAAACTACTGATAATTTAACAAGTGGCTTGCAAAATTTCTGAAATATTAACAGTTGGCTCTCAGGAAGTCCGTAAGAGCTGGCTCCAACACACAATGGCCTCCACTCACCAGATTAGTCTTACTGGCTCTATCTTTGCTTCTGGTGTAATGTTTTCTTTTTGTACTTTGTAAATCTGCAAGGATTGCCCAAAGGACCTAGCACAGGGTAGCAAGCACCCTGCAGTTGCCCATTGAAAACTTGTTGATTGACGCTGAAGCCAAGGAGATTCAGGCCTCCTTGTTCTCCTGCTGACACTCTTGTGAGTGAGGAAGATGGATGTGGCTTGCGAGGCCATGGGGAATCCAGGAACAGAAATCACGATCTTGACCTCCAGTCCCAGACTTTTCGAATCTGTAGGCTCAAATCTCCAAACTGTCACCTACTAATTACTGAACTGGGGTGAGGATTAGCCTTTGGATTTGGGCTGGGAATGAATGTGTTTGTAACTAATTTCGTTTCCTAAGATGATGAGCCAGGCCTTCTCTCTCACCACTACACCTTGGCACCAGGAGACGAACATTTACAGCTTCTCAAGGGGCCTGATTGAAGTCTTGGGAAGGCCTGGCCTAGTATACAGTACTGATTTTTTTCTCTCCTCATGTTTTTCTTGTTCCTGCTGCAATCCTGAGTGCACTGGTTGAGACTGGTAAGGAAATGGATAACACTGCCTTTTGTAGCAGAGCACCAAAATCATGACAGTGGAGCTTCTGAGAGCTATTGACTATGTAAGGAATACTTTAGGGCTTTAGGGGGAGATGTTCTACTGAAGACAATAGTTGTCCAGTACATCTTCACTCTGACCTCCCACTATGCCTACCTGTATTTCTCAGTCAATTTTCCAGCTTAGGTACCTCTACCATTTACTGAGTTCTGATTACACATCTCATTTTATCTCATTCAGTTTTCCCAGGAATTCTATTTGGTAGATACTAAAATGAGTCCATTTAACATATGGCAACCTGAAGCTTAGAAAGGATAAGTAATGAGGGTCACACAACTACTGTATGGTAGACACTCCCATATGCTGCCTAGCAGGAGCTGAGATGAAGATCAGAAAACCAGGCCGGGCACGGTGGCTCACACCTGTAACCCCAGCACTTTGGGAGGCCGGGGCAAGTGGATCATCTGAGGTCAGGAGTTCGAGACCAGCCTGGACAACATGGTGCAATGCTGTCTCTACTAAAAATACAAAAACTTAGCCGGGCATGGTGGCAGGTACCTGTAACCCCAGCTACTTGAGAGGCTGAGGCAAGCAAATCACTTTAACCCAGGAGGTGGAGGTTACAGTGAGCCAAGATCGTGCCATTGCACTCCAGCCTGGCAACAAGAGCAAAACTCCTCTCAGAAACAAACAAACAAACAAAAAACCACCACCACAACAAAGAACAAACAAACAAACAAAAAAACCCAAGAAAAACCGATAAAGTGGCTGTGGCTCCTAGACATGGGAAGTGCAATGCATTGGAGGGAATTCTGGTCTGGGCCCTTCTCATGGTAATGTGGGAGAAGAGTCTGCTCTCTCTGAGGCTCTAACACAAAATGGCTCAGTCAATACCCCTTTGTTTGTCCTTTACTCGTTCATTCATGCATTCATTCATCTGGGTTTTGAGAATCTCCTCTGTGCCAGCAGTGGATATACACCACATCAAATAAGATATATCCCCTGCTGTCAAGAATCTTCATAACAATGGGGGAAATAGACTCCTCTGCAGATATCCAGAACACATGATGTTGTATTTAATGCTGGAGGATTCTCATGTAGAAAATGAGCGGGAGAGAGGTGTCAGGGAAGGCTTCTTGGAGGGGTTGAAATCTGAATTAAGTGTTTAGAAATGCATTGGATTTCACTACGTTGTGGGAGAAGGAATGATGAGGGAGTAGACAGCCTGAAAAACAGCACTGAGGGGAGAGACAACCCGATGTAGGTGCAGAACCTCATGCCGTTTGGCCTTGCTGGAAGATCAGGTAGGATCCAGGAAGCAGTGGGAGGCTGGCTGGTGGGTCGGGAGGGGAGGGCCTGGTGGAGTCATGGGCTACCATGTGCACTGCACCCTACTGGTCACTGGGAGTCCTGGAGAGTCCCAGCAGGTGGGTGGGGGGCTTGGCTTTATGGTTGGCTGTGCCGTGGAGGGTGGATTTGACAGGGCAGAGACCAGTCAAGAAGATGCCAAGCTCCAGGGACAGATGATAAAGACCTGAATCAGGGCAGGAACTAGTGGTAAGGAGAGAAGAAATGGATTTGAGAAAGATTGAGGACATAAAATCAGAAATGTGCAGATGTCTGAGAGGAGGAGATGGAGTGGGAGAGAGGGAGCAGACAAGAAGTTCTGGCCAGAGGTGGTGGCTCAAGCCTGTGATCCTAGCACTTTGGGAGGCCAAGGCGGGAGGATCGCTTGAGCCCAGGAGTTTGAGACCAGCTTGGGCAATATAGTGAGACCTCTTCTCTATAACACATAAAAAAAATTAGCAGGGTATGGTGACATATGCCTGTGGTTCTAGCTACTTGCGAGGCTGAGTGGAGAGGATTGCTTGAGTCTGGGAGATGGAGGCTGCAGTGAGCTGAGTTCCCACCGCTGCATTCAAGCTGAGAGACAGTGAGACTGTCTCCAAAAAAAAAAAAAAAAAAAAAAATTGAGAAGTGTCCCCAGTCTAGATGGAGAGCTCAGGAGAGGGGCTTACAGTTTCTGTGGAGAAAGCTTGAGAGCGAGGCAAGTGCTGGGCATTGCTATGACTTGGTTGCTACAGAAGCTTGCTTCCTCCTTACCCTTGGAGATAAGTAGCTGTTCTTTCCCTGACCGCCTGGGGAATGGCTCTTGCTCTGTAATTGGAGGGCTCTCTTCTGCACTGGGTTCTCTGCTGTGGCCTGCAGCTTTGGGGATGGCAGACAACAGAAATTCTTTTTGGAGAGAAGAGTCATTTGTGGATTGGAGTATTTCCATCATTGGAGGGACGTACGGACACAGGGACAGAACTCTTCTGGGTTTTCTCCCTCAGCTAACAGGACGCCTAAGAGCCCCTCTTTGGTTGACTTCATTCATGGGTAAATGAATGTTTCCAAACTAGAAACAAGATTAGCCTGGAGTTCTGTCTCCATCATGCTCCTGTTCATTCATTTACAGTCTTGCGGCACTGTTCTGTTTCCCTCACGAGGAGAGGAAAAGGAGTCCTGGGTTTTTAACAATTAGGACGCTTGTGTCTAGTTTCAAGCCCTCCCCTCTGGCTGAGTCCCAGGTTCTGAGTCCTGTGAAGCCTCCCTCTTGGTCTGTGCAGCCAGCACCTTTGGCTTGATTCTATTTTAAGGCTGTAAGTGAGGTAATTGGGTATGACAACACAAACACAGCTGTAATTATGCTGCCAGCCTCCAAAGCAGAAAAGTCATCCGGCCCTCAAGGGTTGCCAGCACAAATGCCTCGGTGATATGTGCACACTTCTGCCGGGCCAGGCCGGAACATCCACCTGCAATGTGGAGTTCACTGTGTATAGCAGGTTCTGCGCCAGATCAAAGAATCATTGGGGCAATTCAGTTCCTCTGTCTATGTAAGGCTTGAATATCGAGTTGCTGCAGCCCCGCTAGCCAGACCAGTGATTCAGGAAAGTAAATGCTGGACCACCAATGGACCGGCCAATTGAGCAAAGTGGGCCAGGTCTTTCCTCTGATGCAAACACCAACTGCCCTGGTGGAGCCTCTGAAGGCATGTTTAGGTGTCCCTAAAGCATCTGCAGTGCAATCAGTTCAGCTTCTGGGCTTTGCATAGACCGAATGCCTGTGTAATCTCCACTCCAAATGCAAGTGCTTTGTCTAGGGGAGGACAGGGAGATAAAAATTGCAGTTTTATTTGACCTGTCCCAAAGCCTTGGATCTTTGTATTTTCAGTTTAAAAATAACTGAGTTACACCCTTTGCTAGCAGGGACACAGTATGGGTAGAGATTTAGACGGAACACATTCGAGATGGTCCCACCCACCTCTCAGGCTTTTAAACTTTACTAATGATGCTACCAATTTCTTCCTCAAAATTACCCCGTTCTCTTCAGATAACAAACATCCACTGGTGTCTACCATGCACAAACCACAGCGGGACAAACATAGGTGGTGGCAGTGCCCTCAGAGATTACAGTTTTTTCCTTCATTAGCAAAAGGAACTGCGATCAGTTTCTATAGAGGCCAAACTAGAAGGGCGTGCCAGGGCAGATGTGGAGACTTCCTTATTTGCTAAAGAAGGCAGACAGCAGACCTGGAGAAAAGACGCAAAATGATTTCTTTGAGAAGTCTCTTTGGGTGTGAAAAGCTCTGAGGAGAAGGTGGTGTAATATACACAGGGAGTCCCAGAGCATTCTGGGAGGGGAGGGCAGGGCATTCACTTCATCAGTCAGGACCTACAAGCTTCTACCACTTTAACAAATAACCCCGAGGTTCCAAGAGCTTACAGCAAGAATCAGTAGAGGTTTATTTCTCACGCATGCAATGTATTCATCCTGGGTTGGCTATGGCTTTCCTCCACGTTGTCCTCATTCTGGGACTTGGGCTAATGCAGCAGCTTCTATATGAAGCACTGCTTGGTCATGATGACAGAGGGAAAAAGGGTCAAGTAAACCACGCTCTGGCTCTCGTAATTTTTGCTCAGAAGTGACACACATTCCACATTTCCATCTCCCCTCCCCCCAACCCATTTTAATGGCTAAAGTAAGTCACAGGGCTGTTTCTGAGTCCAGCAGGGCAGGGATGTATACTTCTTCCATAGCATGGAAAGAGGGCATCGTTGGTGAACAGGAATACAATCTCCTAGAGGCATGTACACCCTCCCCTGAGATTTGGAACTAGGGAGATCTGTTGTGAATGGGCGTCAGGCTGGCTCCAACTGTGGCCAGTGGCAGAGACAGGCAACTGGATTCCCAGAATGAAGTTACTAGGAGGTTTGAGGTGGGTAGACTGATGGATAGATGGACAGGGGGAGCTGATAAATCCATCTGACTGAGGCAGGAGAAAAGGGAAAAATGGTTCTGGATCTATGAGGTACTTGCTCAACCCCATCCTGATCCAGGTCTCTTGGGGTCTGCTTACCCAGGGGAGTAGCTGAAAGAGTCCTTGTGGAAAGGAGCTTGGATCTTTAGCATAGTTTCTTGACTACTAGCCCTGGAGGGTCACTATGTGGTTTCCAGGGAGTATTGCCTATCTTGACTACACGCCCAGCTACCAGCCTGCTACTGTTGTTGGCAGAGCTGGATAGGACTGAATAAGTTTTGATCCCTCTCTGACTTCTCATTTCCTTTGCATTCTTTCTTCCCATTTCCTACCTATCTTACCTACTTACTTACCAAAGGTAAGTATCTTTGGATATATAAAAGCAAAGGAGTTGGAATTTTGTAAAATATAGAATTAAATAAAAATATAGGATGTCCAGCTGCTACCAGCTTTTGAAGGCTCAAACCTTGCATCTGGGACCTGCCTGAAGCATGCTCTTTACACTGCAAACTATAAAGAGGGACATCTCTGTTACATAAACGTGGATAAGTCAGAGTTCCTCAAAAAATTAAGACTTTGAAGTCCAGAAGTATAATTTGAAAAAAACCTCAAAATCACAGCAATATTTGCTCAAATGTTAAACATGAGAGACAAATAAACCCTCTGTTAATTCAATGAGATATTGGGGATGTTTGTTGCAGCACCCAGCCTGCCCTGACTAATACACTGTGTCTGTGTGTGGTGGGAGTTGGGTCGGAGAGGTGGAGTTGGTGGGGCAGAGGAATGGGAGGTGATTCCAGAAGGAATTTTCCAGAATGGAAAGTTCCCTGGGGTGGGCATCTTGGCTGCTGCCTGGCTGGATTACATAGAAGGAGAGGACATCATGTAGCCTTTAGTGAAGGAGTGGTTGGTGTCTCTGCAAGTTAATCCCACCTTCTTGCCTAAACTCTTGCCAAATGGGATTTGATGAATGGATGTGAACATATGCTGTGATTTGCAGTAAGAGGCTGGTGGGCTTGTGCCCAGAGCCAGTGGGTGCCTGGACTGGAGACTCAGGGGACATAGTCAGGGAGGAGTTGGAAGCTCCTGTTCCTGCTCCCGGCAGGCTTCGGGAAGACGGGCTAGTTATGCAGAGAATTTCCTGTCTTTGCAGTTCTTCTTGCCAATAACCACAGCTTAGCAAATTCACCTCCTGGCCACTTTTGGTGAATTTTTAAAAAATATCTCAGAAACTCTTTTTAGGTTTGCCTTTAAAATTTAAATCCAGTCTCGGACTGGGTCATTTCGGAATCAGATTTTGGGTAAATAACTGACAACTGGCTTATTTTCATCCACGACGAAAATGGAAGAAACTCCTTTTCTTTTCCTCTTAATTTAGAAACGCCGGGGAAAGAATTTGTTCTTGAAAGAACAAGAGGTGGGTGGAGGGTGGGGAGAGGTTAGAAAAAAATACCCTGGTTTTCAGATGACGCCTCCAGAGCCATGGCTGGCCGGGGCTGATTGGGGTGGGTGAGGCTGTCAGGAGCTGGTTCTACACGGTGTTGCCATTTTAAGAAAAGGGCGAGACCAGCTTAGGGAAAGGAAGGGAAAGGAGTCAAGTATAATGACAGACAAGCACCACCCCTGCCTGTTGTGAGGATGAGAGATTGGCAGCTCAGGGACTATCACTGCTCCTTAGGATCCCAGGGAGGAATTTCATTCCCTACCTTGGTAAAGCTAAGTGGGTGGGATGAGGGAGGTTCGGGTCTTGATGTGAAGGAGCTGGGGAAAATAATGGTGCATTAGGCCTGCTGGAGTGCAGATAAGGTCTTCCTGGGGTATATGTGGGGTAAGGTGAGGAACCAATAGTACCTAAAGGCGGGATACAGGAATCTGAATGGCTTGAGTATAAAGGCTGTTTAGTTGTAACAGCTACATCTGTGTGTCCTCTCCCCACTCCCCCACCCCCTTTTCTTTATTCTGTGAACTCATAAAGAGCCTTGGAGATTGGCAGACAGGAGACTAAGTAGGAAGAGGGATAGAAGAGGAGGGAAGAGCAGAAGAGAGATCAGGGCTGAGCCAAGAGGGATAAGAGAAGACAGAAAGGGAATGGGATGGAATCTGTGTGCCTCACCACCCTGCCCATAATATTTTTTTGTTGCAGTCTTAGGTGTGATGAGGGTAGGACTTCAGTGTTTGGATGGTATACAACATTGGCTGAAAAGTGAAATAACAGGCACTAGAACTTAGAGAAATCACTGTTAGATTTATTCTGAGCCACAGTTGAAGATGGAAGCCCAGGAACACAGACTCAGTATAGACTAAGAATGCGTCCCTAAGTAGGTTACAGGAGGCACAGTATAGATACATTTCCTAATGGGGGATAGGCATGTCACAGAAGGTGGGAGAAAGGAGGAGGAAAGCAGTAGTTGAATTCTTGTGATTCTGATTGGTACTCGGTGACACTGTCCATTTAAGATAAGGTAAATATATGGTGGAGTGTGTAGGAGAAAGGTTAGGTGCCTTAGGGTCTGGTGGAGGGCAACTCTTTGCATCCTGTCTTTGTTCTACAGCTGATAAACAGGTTTATAACCACTACCTGTCAGTGAAGTGTGTAACAAACTCCAGTTACACATCAAGAAGTCAACTTTAGTTTACAGGCCTAGGTTTTATTACCTACATGTCTGACTACAGCCATCGTGGGCCATTGTGCAAATTTTCTTCTGAATTTTCCTTTTTTAGACACCATGCAAGATGTTAGGTACTACAATAGTGGTAATTCCGACTTTGGGGAGTTCAGTCCTTGTGGCTGAATGAATATGTGTTGAATAAATCTTAAGGAAAAGGTTTTTTTTTTTTTTAAAATAAATATATCGTTTTAAATGATTGTTTCCAATCTTTTATTTTCATGTCCAGGAAGAGTATAAAAGAGACTTTGTCTGGGTTAAATAGAAGCTGGACGGTGTGATGGAGTGTGCACTGCAGTTCAGCTTACCAGGTGTGGAATAGACTCATTAGAGTTAGCATTAGATGAAATGAAAATCTGAATACAATGGGTGGCAGGAATTCACTGCAGGATCTGAAAATTCTGAGAAATGCTTTGGAGAATAGTCCATTGTGAGCTTCATTCTTTCCCACCTATCTCAAGAAAGAAACCACCGTTGTTTTCCACGGAGGAAAAAGGATTGAAGTGCAGTAACTATATTTATTTATATTCCACCATTTCTTCCGGTCACTCCCAAGTTGCTTCCAGTGCGCAGAACAGGAGAACGTCTTTCATTTGGAAATAGGTGCCATCTGGTGAAGTGATAGGAGTATGTTTTTTTTTGCTTGAATAAGTTCTCTAGTCTTTGTTGGTGAATTTATAGATGCAGGGGTTGTTTCTACATGGAAATAACCACTCTCTGTATTACAGTTCAGAGAAAATGTTAGAATTCATGCAAGTAGGTGCTTAACAGCAGCTCTTAGAGAAGACGTTGGATTAGAGGATTTCATGTCTGAAAGGATCTTTGAGGTCATCTAATAAACACTTCTTTCTATCTCAACTTCTGGGAGCTTGGGAGGATGACTTTTATTAGAGTTTGTTTGAAGGGGAATTAAAATGGGCACATGTTTTGAGACAAATTAACACAAAATTATCCCTATCCAATTCATATCTTTCGGATAAATATATTATAATAACCAAAACTGAAAATAACCCAAATATCCATCAACAGAAGAATGGATAAAAAGAATGTGGTATATTTATACAGTGAAATACTACACAGCAATCAAAAAGGACAAATTACTGACACAATGTGGATGAACCCCAAGTACATTATATTGAAGAAAACAATATTAGGTTGATAATAAGAAGTTCAAGAACAGGCAAAACTAATTTATGGTGACAGAAGTACAAAAAAACCTGGTTATTTCTTGAAGTAGCTATCGACTGAAATAGGGTTCGAGGACACTTTCTAGAATGATGGGAACATTTTATATCTTCATCTGGGAACATGATTCTTGGGTATATATGTATATAAAAGTTATTAAGCAGTGTACTTAAGATTTGCACATTTTACTTAATATAAATCATATCAACCCTGCTGCCTCCAGAAAAACCCCCAAAATCCCAAGCAATGAAAACATCTACAGTGGGAAATATTTGTCTGATTTGAAACTTTTATTGTTGATAAGTTCAGTGAAGCAAATCTGATAGAAGTTCCCCTTGACTAGCAGTTTAAATAACTTGGGCATGTTACTTAATGTCTCTGGGTTGTGGTTTTTTCCTTCTTCTTCTTCTTCTTTTTTTTTTTTTTTAACAGCAGTTCATTTGTTCATCACACACAGGATCTACTACCTCAGGGGGCACTGGTCCAGCAGGGGAGAGGACACAAAGATACTCCATTTGCAGTCCTTGATGCATTTCTGCCAAGACAGAGGGCCCAGTAACACCAAACTCAGTGTCGCTGCCAAACTCAGTGTCGCTGCCGAGACCAGCCCTGCCCTCGTCTCCAGCCCTGCCATAGTCTCCCTTTTTCTGCCTTTCTGGTTACAGCAGCACCGCCGCAGCCTCTGAAGAGGCCTCTGTTCAGGCCCAGGCAGGAGTGCCTCCCGTCCTGTGGGGACCTGGCTTCCCCTGGTCTCTGTAGCTGCTCTTGTCCTCCAGCCGGCTGGCTCAGAAAAGCTCTTTCTGTTTGGTGACTAAGCCTGAAGCCACGGCAGGGGAAAGAGAGAGAGAGAATGAGAATTTGAGGGCACCAGATCCCCACCCAGTCCCCAGAGCCTAAAATATGTGGCTAAGAATCGAAGTTTTTTGTCCTCAGGGAGAGAAATGACGAAGGTCCTCCCTAAGGCAGTCCCAAAGACATATAAAGAGACACTACCCCTCCCCAGCCCAACCCACCAGCCTACACCACAGGAACAGCACAGTGTCTCCCCATCCTGTCCTTGCCACAGGCCCTCCAAAGGGAGAAAAGTGGCATTTGTGGTTTGGACCTAGTCACAGGAACAGCATCCGGGTAATTTTCCATGTCTTCATTGACTCAAAGGTTTCCTCCGGACAAAGGGAGGCAGAGCAGTTAAGTAGTTCCTGTTTGCTGATGAGAAAACTCCAAAGACTCAGGGTCCTCGGGCAGGGCAGAGGTCGCGCTTGCCCTTCCTGAGTGAGACTCCAGATCAACACAGGAAACTAGTTTATCTCCTTGACCTGGAGTGGAGTAAACAGCCTTTGGTTAAGGCATTCTCTTCTCAGAAGCAGGGTTCAGTGAAAGCATAAATATTGGCCCAAGAAAACGATAGCTTCTTAGGCTAGATTGGATTTAGAGATCAGAGACTCTAACTCTATTTTATAGATGAGGAAACTTAAGTCAAGTGAGGTGAAGTAACTTGCTTAGGGGCAAAAGCCAATCAATGACACAACTATGAAAAGAACAAAAGTGATCAAGTCAGCCCAAATTCCAGAGATGACCAGATAGAGCTGACTACATCATATTTCATCCCACTAGACGAGGGTTCTCAACTTCAGCACTGTCGACTTCTGGGGCTAGATAATTTCTTGTTGCGGGGGACCGTCCTATGCACTACAGGATGTTTAACAGCATCCCTGGCTTCTACCCACTAGGAGCCAGTAGCATCCCTCACCCCAGCTGTGTCAATCAAAAATGTCTGCAGACACTGCTAAACGTCCCGGGGCGGGGGTGGGGGGCACAAAATTGGTCCTGGTTGAGAGGTGCTGCGACAGACAGCCCACTCTTTTAGTTCAACACTGAAAGATACATTGAGATGCATTATTATTTGTGGATCTGTCTCATGCATCAGTCTGCAGTTCTTTGAGGGTCCAGACAGGGTTTTATTGATCTTTATGTTTCCTGTGTCTTGCATAGTACCTGACATGTGAGAGATGCAATTGATGGGTTTGCATGAATGAACGAATGGACAGACTCACTGGGAGACCCTGGGATGTAAACTTTCACTCACTATTATCCAGTATTATATAAGCACATTGGCCGGGGCTAGCCTGGCAGGAGATGTGGCAGGATGACTCGACTCATATGGCCTTCTATCTGGGGGACAGGAAGGACTGCTGTTTAACTACCTTGTCATCCACTGTCATGGCACCACAGAAGGCATCTTTTTGAGCTGTATTCCCTGGGCTCCAGGCTTAATTATGTGGCTTCTTTTCATTCTGATAAAACAATAGAAATAGGTACTACATGGTAGGATTTTTTTTTTTTTCCCACCGGGGATGTAGCCAGCACTTTGGAATGTTAAGCTTCGAGACTCTTACAGTTAGAAGAAAAAGTCCCCCAAACACAACCATTAGCAGCCATGAGAGCCATGGGAGAATATTGATCATAGAGTCATAGAATTTTGGCATTGGGAAAAGTCACAAGTAAAATATAAAAGGCAACCTCTCTACCACCAAATCCTATCATATTGTTTTTCTTAATCCCAGAAATTTTCACCAATGTTGACTTTAGGGAAATGACTAAATAATTTTGTGTCTGTTTTCCAGAAGAAGAAATGCTTCAGAGGGTAGAGTCTTCATTTGTTTAAAAGAAAAAAAAGTGTCTTCAGAGGACCTTGTATGCTAGATTACAAAATGTAAATTCCAGTGAATCTTGAAAGGGTGGGTGTACTTTGAGCAAAACAAAAATGGAAGAGGCTCAGTGAGAGAAAAAAAATACAAGCTATCAGTTAGATAGATCTTACCAGAGAATCAGTTTAAGAATAAAAGGGGGCCGGGCGCGGTGGCTCATGCCTGTAATCCCAGCACTTTGGGAGGCCGAGGCAGGCAGACCACAAGGTCAGGAGACCGAGACCATCCTGGCTAACACGACGAAACCCCGTCTCCACTAAAAATACAAAAAATTAGCCAGGCGCGGTGGCGGGCGCCTGTAGTCCCAGCTACTTGTGAGACTGAGGCAGAAGAATAGCGAGAATGGCGTGAACCCGGGAGGCGGAGCTTGCAGTGAGCCCAGATCGCGCCACTGCACTCCAGCCTGGGCGACAGAGCGAGACTCCGTCTCAAAAAGAAAGAAAGAAAGAAAGAAAGAAAAAAGAATAAAAGGATGGACTGACTTTTCATGAACTTTACTGGTCGATTAATTCAAACGGACACATTGTTTGGAAAGAGAACACAGTTAAAACAGCAATCAACACAAAAAAATGAGTAAAGATTTGGCAGTGAGAGGGAAGAATAATCGTGTTAGAAGCACGACTGGGGCGGGACGTGGTGGCGCTCGCCTGTAAGCCCAGCACTATGGGAGGCCGAGGCGGGCGGATTACAAGGTCAGGAGTTCGAGACCAACCTGGCCAATATGGTGAAACCCTGTCTCTACTAAAAATACAAAAATTAGCCGGGCGTGGTGGTACTCGCCTGTAGTCCTGGCTTCTTGTGAGACTGAGGCAGAAGAATCGCTTGAACCCGGGAGGCAGAGGTTGCAGTGAGCCGAGATCATGCCACTGCACTCCAGCCTGGGCAACACAGTGAGACTCCGTCTAGAAAAAGAAAAAGAAAAAAGAAGCACGACTGGGTGGTCTTGGGCTCGTGTTACTTTAAAAGTGAATTTTACCAAGTGCATAAAGGACTCAGCGTAAAGCCCACATGTTGGCCTTTACTGCGTCAGAATTCGTGTGATTTCTTTTCAGCCTAAATTCCGATAAGTGACTACTTATCAGGGATAATGAGTGTTAATATTAACTGGTTGCTCCTGGTGAAGTAGGAGATAAACCATGGCCGGGGGAGGACCAGAAGACTTGGGGTCCCAACTGCAGTGAGGGTCTCCAAGCAGAACCCATCTTCTGAATGGGAGGGCAAGGCTGGGAAGGTAGAGAAGTGTTAGATGCTTTAGGAAGAGCTGGGAAGCAGTTTGCTATGGGGACCCCCATGAGAGAAGGAGCTGGGGCAGGAGTGGGACCCCTGGGTGGCCTGGGACTGAGCAGGCCTGGGCAGCACCATGGTTGGGGAGTCAGGGGGTGCACGGACTCAGAGAATTTAGAACAGGGAGGACTTCAGGAATTTGGTGTAAACGTGCAATTTTCAGATGAGGCTTAGACAGATGGGTGTTTTCCATAAACTTCTCTGTACGCAAGTGGGAGACTGCTCTCAAAAACGTCACTATCTCCTGTGGAAAAAATGGTCCCTGTTTAAGAGCATAAAATGAATGTATTGATTTTTCAGGTGTTCAGTGTGACCTTAGGCAAGAAGGTCTGAAGCAGCCAGACAGGAGGTGACTCCAGGTGAGGTTTCTCTCTGATGCTGTTCAATGCTGAATGCAGATCTATATCATTCCTGTGTGTTTACGGTATAGAACCCTCCAAATCATCATCTGTAACAAAGGAATTCTGCTGCACTTCCGGTGACCAGTATGGGACCGAGTGGGGGCAGAGCCAGCTATTGGGGAGGGATGGAGATTGGGCAGAAATATGATGTGATAGTGTTGCAAGATTTAGCACATAAAAATACAGGATAGTCAGTTAAATTAAAATTTCAAATGAACAATGAATGACTGTTTAGTATAAGTATATCCCAAATATTGCATGGGATATACTTATATACTGAAAAATTATTTACTGTTCATCTGAAATTCAGATTTAACTGGGCATCCTGTGTTTTATCTGGCAATTCCTTCTCAAGACTCTCAAAGAAGCCAACATGCTGAAACCCCGTCTCTACTAAAAATACAAAAATTAACTGGGCATGGTGGTGTGGTGCCTGTAGTCCTAGCTACTTGGGAGGCCGAGGCAGGAGAAATGCTGAACCTGGGAGGCTGAGGTTGCAGTGAACTGAGATGGTGCCGCTGTACTCCAGCCTGAAGACAGAGCAAGACTCCATCTCAAAAAAAAAAAAAAAAAAAAGAAAAGAAAAGAAGCCCGAATCCTTGATGATGGTAGTGAGTAGTGAGATTGATGGTGCTGAGCTGCCATATTTTTTTCTTTTCTTTTGTTTTTTTTTCTTTCTTTCTCTCTCTCTCTCTTCCTCCCTCCTTCCTTCCTTCCTTCCTTCCTTCTTTCTTTCTTTCTTCTCTTTCTCTTTCTCTCTTTCTTTCTTTTTTGAGACAGCATCTTGTTTTGTTGCCCAGGATGAAGTGCAGTGTGGTGCAATCATGGCTCAATGAGGCCTCAACCTCCCGAACTCAAGTGATCCTCCCACCTCAGCCTCCTGAGTAGCTGAAATTATATGCGTGCGTCACCACGCCTGGCTATTTTTTTATAGAGACGAGGTCTCACCATGTTGCCCAGGCTGGTCTCAAGCTCCTGGGCTCAAGTGATCCTCCTGCCTCGGCCCCCCAAAGTGCTGGTGTTATAGGTGTGAACTACCATGCTCAGCCTTCTGCCTTATTTCAAATAGAAGATGCCTGCCCAAGCCTGCTTCTCTCACACCTTTTCTCATCCGTCTGCAGTTTCTTGAAGAGTCAGGAAATCCTATTGCCTTTGAGAAGCCCAGGCAGCAAAGGAAGGAGAGAGAAGTTTCATAGGTCATTGCTGTAAGAAATTTCGTTCTCCTGTTCCCTATTGTCTTGCTCCAGCAAGAGGAGCAGTACCCTCTTTAAGGATTTGAGGACAGAAGGCAATTCGGGTAGATAAAGCCGGCACACACTGTAGCTCGTGTCCTGGGGAGATAATGGCTCTGAACCTGCTAAAATAAATGGTCTGCTTTGTTCTTGAATAATAATCAGTTGGCAGCTTTGTTCTGTCTTCCCAGCAGCTGGATGAGATTTTGATTTCAGAGGAAAAAGAGGGACTAGGGCTGACCATACTGGACAGAGGGAGAAAGGAAATTTACAACAGCCTCCCATGTGTGGTGAGAGAGTCCCTTGCTGTGAAGTACTGCCTGCCCCACTAGCTGTTGTAATGTCTAAAGTTCTGCCATTAAGTCTTAAGGTTAATGACCTTGTCTTTTATTTATTTGTTTGTTTGTTTGTTTATTTATTTATTTATTTATGAGACGGAGTCTTGCTGTTGCCCAGGCTGGAGTGCAGTGATGTGATCTCTGCTCACTGCAACCTCCGCCTCCCAGATTCAAGCGATTCTCCTGCCTCAGCTTCCCGAGTAGCTGGGATTACAGGCGTTTGCCACCACGCTCGGCTACTTTTTTTATAGTTTTAGTAGAGACGGGGTTTTACCATGTTAGCCAGATGGTCTTGATCTCCTGACCTCGTGATCCGCCCACCTTGGCCTCCTGTAATGCTGCGGATTACAGGCTTGAGCCACTGTGCCCGGTCCCTGACCTTCTCTTTAAAAAAAAAAAAAAAAAAAAGAGCAAATATTCTGGAGAAACACAGCATATTATTATCTTTTTAGAATAAAATTGTTCGTTGGAGTTTTTCTAACCCCACATTTGGCTGAAAGCAGAGTCTTGAAGTTATTGGATCCTAGGACAGGTAATTTTTATAGGTGCTGAGTGACAGAGAGGTTGATCACATAGAGAGAGAATATAAGGGAAGCCCAGAAATAGAAGGATCTGGATAGTTCAGGAAAATGGAAGAAGTGGGAGACTGGCTGGAGCCACTCATGCAGTTTTCCATTGAGAATGAATCGTGTTGTCTCTGTCCTCCTAGAAGTTCTCTGAGTCCCAGCGTTTCCCCTCTGCTCCATTGGTCCAGCTGACTGAATGTTTCTAATTCAGGTAATAGCAGAATTTGGAGCATGATGAAACTAGTGCAAAATTCTCTAGATCATGGCATGAATAAAGCTTAGAGGTTCCAGGACCATAGCCTGTTGCCAACTGTCTTTGAAATGTGTCCTCTAGGTTTTAAAGGGCAAAGAATGTGCAGCTTTCTCCCTCCATGTGACAAAAGTACCTGATTCAGTGACAATAAGGATTTTAGAATCAGAAAACCAGGGGGCAAGCTCTAGTTTCTTTCCTTGTCAAGTGGAATGGCATCCAACAAGCACGATTGTTTCCTGCTCTGCAAGACAGAAGTAAAAATCCCGGATTGTCTCTTTCATAGGGAGGTCAGGCTGGGCTTTACTCAGTTGTCAATAAGTAGAGTTTGCCGATTGTGACCACAGCTGTGGATGGAGAGTGTGAATTTCCTAATGAAAGGGCAGCCTATTCGGTGGCTCTGCCTCTGTTGTCCCTGGTGAGGGCAGTGGTCTCTAAAGCAACACTTGGAACGTAAGAGCTGCTAATCAAAGAACAAGTGACATAAATTAGTCCAAATGAACAAATGGTGAAGGCCTTCTCATCTCTACTTCAGCTCATCCCAGGACGTGGGATACTGTGGTCCAGCCAGGCTGTTCACACGGATTATCCGTTCTGGGACATCACATATTGCTAAGTGTGCCCGAGGGCATGGGATGGGTACCAGTTAGTCAAAGTTTCACTACATAAGCCCCTCCTGCAGGAAAGGACATGAGAACTTGGACACCATTGTTTGTCTCTAGCACTGATCTTCCTAGAAACTCTTCTTTGCTACTAGAAAGTATTTTTTCATTTTCTGGTTAAAAAATAAAAAAATACTAGTGTAAAAATATCATTGGCTATCTCCAAAATGACCAAATGAAGGCAACTAACCAGAGGACTCGGGTAAATTTGGTGGATTTGGGTATCCTATGCATTGATATGGGGGATGTAAATGGACAGGAAAAACAATGGGTAATATTCATCGAAAGCCTCTGTGTGCCAGACCCTGCATGGAGTGGCTACACATATTACTGCATTTAATTCTCATAACAACCCCCTGGGGTAAGTACTATTATTACGCCCACTTTACAGATGAGGCAACTGAGGTTCAGGGAAGTCAAGGAACATTCCTATGCAGTTAGGAAGTAGCAGGGCTGAGACCGAAAACTAGCACTATTTGATTCCAAAGCTCATCCTCTTAACCCCCACACAATTATTTACCTCTTTACCTTGTCTTCCCATCTTGTAATTTCCAATCAGTCTTACCAGAAAACGTATCCCTCTTGCCCTTGAATTACCCATGTTTCCTTTCTGCTCTTGGGCAACCCTGTGTTAAACTCCAGAGCGAGCCTCTGCCACACTGGAAGGAGATTGGCATTTGGTGTTGAGCTGTGGCCCATGCAGGCTTGTGAGCAGACTGGGCACCCTCTCTGGCAATGACTAAGGGTGCTGCAGATGCCCCTGCAATCTTTAGGGTGGGGACATGGAGGGCAGAGCTTAAAGGGCCAGAGATGAGATGCCCTGTCACCATGAGGCTCTTCCTGAAGCTGGCAGGGGTCCTGCCCCACAATGTCAGAGCTGTCCCCTGAGCCCCAACTCCACAGGTCATCCAGGGGCAGAGCTGAAGTTTCTGTTTTCACTTTCCCCTTCTTCAAAGTGGGCATAATGACGTGATACCAAGGGACAAAAGGATAAGGAAATGTATTTTGCCAGTTGTTTCAAAAACCTCAGAATCCAGCCCGTGCCTCGTCCGTGCAAGCCTTCTTGTAGAGGCACTCCTGGCTGCCACTCCTCATCTTTCTCAAAACAGCGCCACATCTCTGGGAGGCCATCACTGAAGAACAAGGCTGGCTTAAAGCGCCCTCCCTCTGTGCATTCTGCTGTTTGCATGCATTATTAGTGCAAGAATGCCATTAGTGCATTTAGACCAATTTACTTGTCATTCTCCCGCTGCCTAGACTGGAGGCTCTCTCAGGGTCAGGACTACCTCAGTATCAGCCCTTAACAAATACTTTGTGCATTTTGATGATCTGAGCCATTAAACTGAATTGAGGAAAAAAATCAACATCCACTTCTAAGGGTGGCAGTGGCTATTGTATTTTGGCTGTTTGTTTTAAATACCCAACTCTTCCACCTTTTAAGCAGACCTGTTCTTCAGAAATTTTAGACGTCTTCGGAAGTTTCCTTGCCTCATTCAGATTACTGGGTCATGATTTAGTGTTCCAGGGAATTCCAGGGAAAAAAATTCGTTTTGCTTCTGTAAACCCTAATGTCCACTGCTCTGATAAAGGATCCCAGCTGTGACAAGGAGATTATTTACTTGAAACTAATGAGCAGAGCTAATTACTGCAGTGGACTTGGGCAGGGACAGAGTGGGACAGAGTGTACCAGAGCAGGCTGCTGGCAACCGTTCCAACCCTCCAGTTGGCAGCTGAGCCAGGAGCCCCCAGACATGTCAGCGCCTTTTAGTCTTCCAATTGCCTGTTCAATAGCAAACAGATTTTAAGATCATGGTTTGGGGCTCCATTGTCTGACAAGAGCCAAGAATGAATTTCTGTGGCTTATTCTTTTCCTCACTGGTTCCAATTTTTGTAAAATATTATAAGAATAAAAGTCTGACTTTTTTGAGGGTGTGGGATTTGGGATCCACCCCTCCCTTCCACGGCTTCATTCCTCACAACTCCTACCATGGTTCCTCTCCTCGAGAACAGGAAACCTCTTTCTCACCCCCCACCACACACAAATGCCTGGTTCTTAGGGCTGAGGCTTCTCTGGGCTGGAATATTCTCTCTGCCTGGAGTCTGAGCCACGTAAGCCCAAGCTCACCTGCCAACAAGTTGTGCCACTGACCCCACCTCGTGATGTTTATGCCTTTATTTGGCATTCTGAGCTGTGTTTGTACCAGATTCCAAATCGCATTATATCCCAGGTAACAAACCTGCCCACGTACCCCCTGAATCTAAAAATAAAAGTTAAAAAAATCTCATTATAATTAACTATTGGGACATCCAAATTCTTTCCTGTTGTGGAATTTTGTTAAACTGGGACATGAGAAGAGGCCATAGTGGTATGAGGTGAAAATGAAGAGTTCATGTACTATCAAGTGCCGAGTTCAGCACCTGGCACCAGTTATGTACCTTTTTTAGACATTTAATTTCAGCATGCCTCTTTAGAGCATAGACTGTGAAGCCCAGTCCTGTTTTCTGTGCTGTATGAGACACACACACACACACACGCATTAACCATGATCTGTGCTCTCAAAGGCTCTGCTTTGCAGTGGGAAGTGGCAGGACACATAGGCATGGAAGGTAGGAGCAGTTCTAAGATGATGCAGGGGCTGCAGGAGAGAGATGGTGTAAAGAGAGGGCGAAGGAGTGCTGGGATTCAGTGAGCAAAGGCCAGCTATGGGTGGCATGAGCTGGAAAAGGCTTAATGGGGAAGAATCGTTGAAAACTATAGACTCTGTTTTGCCAGAGACCATTGGAGAAGGGACTCTGGGCATGAGAAAGGGTGTGTGGAAGCCCAGAGACGGTTACTATGGCAACAAAGGATGCCAGGACCACTGAGGTGCAGGGTCTGATGGGCACTGGTAAGGTCTGTAGGAGATAAGGGGATGATGGCACCTGGGGATGCATCATTAGGGAAACTCTCAGGAGCCTGAGCAAGGATGACTTCATGAGAGGGGTTAGCAGATGGCCAGCATTTCGATATCCGCGTAAGGAAAACATTGGTTTTCCTTGAAAGTATGGCGTAAGAAGCATCTCCCAGCTTAATCTAGAAGCAGGCAGAGGAAGGGAGCCTCTGTGTTGGAGAAACGTGGCCAAAGTGCGTCCTGGAAAATGGCAGGCAGCTAAGGTGACCGTGGAAGAAAGAGGTGAAAATGGCCCACAACGAAGGCAAGTTAGCACCAAGAATTGGAGCTTCACAGGACAAACCACAGGGGTTGTTGCCAGAAGCTCTGGCGCAAACAAAAGCGGGCACCTAGTTTTTGTTTGTTTGTACGTACTGAATTAGTAAACACACTCTGTGCTTTGAATCCTTAAAGACAAATAAGGTATTGTCATGGATCTAAGTTCTTGAATTTTTTCAAAAAAATTTAGAGCTTTTTATTCCATACAATTGAGTCAAGTGATAGGTCAAAATAAGGGGGAAAAAAGTTGAGGAATCAGTACAAAAATATGATCCCTGTATATTTTAAATATTTTAACTTAAAACATCAAATGTGTATTTATCTACTAATATTTTAATATTGAGTCTAGGCTTTTTCTTTGACCACAGGTATGCTGGTTTGAGCTCCTTCTCTTCTTTCTTGTATGAGCCACATTAATAATGGATCCAATAATGGCCACAAATAAATCCTTTGCAACTCCTCACGTTGAGAGGTGGAGTCTAATTTTTCTTTGCTTGAATCTGTGCTGGCTTTTTTCTTGACCAGTAAAATGCAGTGAAAGTGGCATTCTGAAATTTCCATGGCTGGGGTTGAAACTCTCCACTGGGTTCCTTGGAATCCTTGCTGAGAACCCTGAATGACCATGCAAGAAGTTTACTACTTAGAGTTCACATGCTTAAAAGGTTACATATTGGTGCCAGCTGAGCTCAGCCTCCCAGCCATCCCCATCAAGGCATCAAGGTATAAGACATGAGTGAGGCCATCTTGGGCCCTCCAGCTTAGCCCATCCACTATCAAATGACTTTTGTTGATACCATATGGAACAGAAAAATTGAATGGCTGAGCCCTGTGTGAATTCCTAACTCACAAAAGCGTGAGATATAATAAAATGGTGGTTTTATTATATTCATATACATTTATCCTTAACATTGATTTTAAGCTACTAATGTTTAGAATAGTTTGCTGTGTCACAGATGCCTGGAACTTTGTTGTAGAGAAGGCTGGGCACATGTTAACAGAGCTGAGGGAGACCTAGAGGTCAGTTATTTCAACTCCCTGATTTGCACGTAAGAATTCTGAATATTATCTGAGGCTTCCAGAAACAGACCACAAAATGCAGCAATCACATAGAAGGTGCTGGAGCTTCCTTACTTCAGCTTTACCTCCCCTGCTCTTGACGGTGAAGGGTCTCTTGTGTTTACCTTTCCTGGATAACCGCACTGGAAATGTGCCCATAAGCAGAGTAAGATGTATGAATGGTCAACCATGTCATCTTGTCCATATGAAATTGTTCCAAAAACCTATTTTTTAGCGACAGTGTCTGTCTACCTCCCAGATCAACAGAGAGCTAGCTCTCTGAGGTCTAGGACTGCATTTTCTGTTTGTCTGGCTTCACTCCTCTTTCCATTCCTTCTAGAGGGCCTACTACAGAGAGGGTCCCTCTACCCTACTGGGGGCAGCATCCCAGCCTAAACAAGGAGATTTGTAGTCTGTACACTCATAGACAATCCCATGACAGATCCGGTTCCATAGGCCTGTGACCAGTGAAGTCACACAGGGCCCCATACACAGAACCCTGTGCTCAATTTAGTGTTCTGCTGTTGCCGTCTTGAAATTCTTAATACATTTTGAACAAGGAGCCCTGGCTTTTCATTTTGTACTGGACCCTGAACATTAAGTAGTTGGTCCTGCTGGTGACTCATACTTGTATGATGGGACCAGGAGCCTCAGCTATTTCATTAGTTCAGCCTGTACTATCTCACTGGGGACCAGGTGGAAAGGCTGCGTAAGCAAGGAAGGACACACCACATGAAAACTGAATACTGTATTCATGTTTCCCTCTGTCTGACAGATCCCCTCAAAGACCTTAGGAACAGATACTCCCAACCCCTGTAATTAACAACAAGCCCTAATCCTCTGGTATAAATAACTGGGTGTGAGGGATGCGAGGCTGGGAACGGGGCTGGAGACAGTGTCCTGTAGCTCAGGCCTAAAACAACAGAACCTAGAATGTGCTGACTCTCAGCTCTTCTTCCCTAGGAACCAAGCTGAGGAAGCTCCTTCTCCACCAGCTGGGTTTTTTCAACTCGGGGAGATAGGAGGGGACAGGGAGGAGCAGGGGTGTCAGGCACGCAAAGCTTCTATAATAGGCCAGGGAGGAAATGAAGAGCTAGGACCCCAACCAGAGCCTTGAAAGTAGAGCAAGCTTGGCTGGACTGAAGAGGGCCCACAGCCCCTCCTGCAGCAAACGTGAATCCCACGCCTCATAACAAATCATTGCACATGTGCTCATCATTTTTAGCGCTCTCCTCTGCCTGCCATTGACTTGCCCTTTTGCATATCTGCCCCCGTCCAAACACAGCTGTTGCTTTTTTGTCTACCAGCTGTGTCTCAAAAAATAAAAAAGGCTGGGCTGGAGGCCTAACTGATGTTTCTTTGCCTTTTCTCTATCTCTTTATTGTCTGAGAACCATGATACTCAAAGTGTGGTCCCTGAACTAGCAGCACCAGCATCACCTGGGAAATTGTCAGAAATGCTGATTCTTGAAGCTCCTGAATCAGAAACTCTAGGGTGTGGCTGGAAATCTGAATTTTTAACAAGCCCACCACCAGGTGAGGCTAATGATCACTCCAGTTGGAGAACCACTCTCTTTGAAACATATGACAGCAATAAGGCCCTCTACCAGCCCCCAAAATTTCAGAGTTGACACCTGTGTGATGGATGCGGTCTCATTTTTGAAAAGGAAAGAAATAGTAACTTTTAGGTACAACACCCCTCATCCACGCACACACGAAAGTACACACAAAGTGGAAGAATGCCTGGCTCCTCCTTCCTCCTCTGTTTACCATCTGTTAGCCATGCTTTGAGTTGTTTGAACAAGAGAATCAGTGTCAGAATAAACTTGCTTGTAGGGTGTCTGGAAGGCAGGTGCGGCCTGCCACTTCTAATGCAAGCTGAGAACAAACACGGCGTACTGAGCCCAAATCGGCCTTCTGCTGCTAAAGACAGAGGTAGAATTTATGTTTTGCTGGGATGATGCCCCCTAATGTGCCCCCTAAGGCCTTACCTTGGGGCCTTAATTAGAAGCAGCAGTGGCCCTCGGGCCTGCTGAGCTTCTCTTTGATGTGATTGCACAAAAGAGCTGAGATGGAAAACTAGACCTTTTTGTTATTTCACACATTCTAAAAAGCTTTTTCGTAAAAGCCTCTTTCTTGTTTCTTATTTGCTGTCACATGCATCAGGATAATTTTAAAAAGATTTATACAGGATAAACATATTGGTAAAATCTGTCTTTCCCTTGTTTGTTCTAGTAGTATCAGGTTTAATTTATGTTATCTCTGCCCCTCCTCCTCTTCCTCGCAAAAGCCCTCCCATCAGCAGCCACCTCCCATGTATTTACCACCGCCTCCCTGCGGGTCCCTTTTCCTTTTCCTTGGGTCTTTCTAGAGCTATCCTAGTATTTAGTATTGGAAGCTTGAACATTTAAAAATATATTCAATATAAAAGCGGAAAATATCCACTTAAAATGTGGGTGTTTTAATTGCATAATTGCACCCCTCTGGATTGACCTGATAAAGCTAAAAAGCTGTGCAGATGTAGTTGGCTTGCTTTATATCCATAGAAGCAATGGAGGACCCGCCACAGGCTGTTAGACACCACCAGTAACCTGGATGAATGCGTAATAAGGAGGAGGAAAGAGATGTGACTATGTTCCTGGATCTACCACGTGTGTTGTGTAAATAAATTCATGAGCTCAGCCCAGTGGAGTTCTTGGCTCAAAGCAAGTCCTAATTAACTATGTACTGTGTGGCACTTCCTGCATAGCAGAGTAGCCTTACCCTTGGTTAACAGGAAACTCATCAGAACTGATGTTTTCTGACATATCAAGGGGGTCTTGCACCTGGACCTGTGGAGCTGTGTTGATCAGAAAGATAACTCGTTGTTCTCTGTCTTGACTCTCTGGGCTTTCAAATGGTGGCTTATTCTTGTTTGTTTGTTTTTGAGACAGAGTCTCACTCTGTCCCTGAGGCTGGAGTGCAGTGGCACAATCTCGGCTCACTGCAACCTCTGCCTTCTGGGTACACGCGATTCTCGTGCATCAGCCTCCCTAGTAGCTGGGATTACAGGTGTGTGCTACCATGCCTGGCTAATTTTTTTGATTTTTAGTAGAGACAGGGTTTTGCCATGTTGGCCAGGCTGGCTTCAAACTCCTGGCCTCAAGTGATCTGCCCTCCTTGGCCTCCCAAAGTGCTGGGATTACAGGCATGAGCCACTTCGCCCAGACTTGTTTGTTTTTAAAATTCATTTAACTTCCTTTAAGCATAATAGGGAATTTATTGGAAGAGTCCTGGAGTATCACACAAAACTCAAGGCCAAGAACTACAGCCGGAGCTACATGAAGGCCTGGAACCAGGAAGTGAGTGCAAAACCTTCAAAAACCTATTCAAGAGGTTATTCCATCCTCACTTTTCTCTCTCTCTCACTTGGTCACCTGGACTCTTTGCTCTCTTTTTCATATTTGATCTCTGCTGCTTTTTCTCTGTAGACCAGCTTTCACTTCCTTGGCATGAGCAGGGACAAACATGGCGGCCACAAAATGGTAGACTATGCTGCCTACTTTGAGGGGGAGCCTTGAGGATGTTCCAACACCCAGTAGTTGGTGGAGAAGCTGAGAAGACTAGGTTAGGAAAGTTGTGACACAGAATGTGGCCAGGCCAGAGTCATGTGGTACCATTCCTGCTATGGTTCATTTCAGCAGACAGGGATTTGGCTGTTAAGAAAAAATTATCTCAGATTTGGACATAAGGCAAAAGAAGGGCCTTGTTTCTTTCAATGTCATGTTGGAGTGGTGTTTAATCCCTTTAGGGCTTTTTTTTATTTTTATTTATTTATTTATTTTTTTTTTGAGATTGCCGTGGCCCAGGCTGGAGTGCAGTGGTGTGATCTCAGCTCACTGCAGCCTCTGCCTCCTGGGTTCAAGTGATTCTCCTGTCTCAGCCTCCTGAGTAGCTGGGATTACCAGTGCCCGCCATCACACCCAGCTAATTTTTTGTATTTTTAATAGAGATGGGGTTTCTCCATGTTGGCCAGTCTGGTCTTGAACTCCTGACCTCAAGTGATCCATCTGCCTTCTCCTCCTAAAGTGCTGGGATTACAGGCATGAGTTACTGCCCCCAGTCCCCCTCAGGGTTCTTTAAGTATCTAGGGGAATGTACCTTTATTTGACTTACCTTCTATCACTTATTAAAGGCCCTGACTCTGTGAAGTTACATGTTAACTTGTTGACCTTTGCAGTAGAGATGCAAATAATTTCTGTCTGGTAGGAAAGATAATCAGACATTATGGTTTTAGTTTCTAGCAGCACACAGCACATGAATCAGTTTTGTATCTAATTTAACAATCTTATTCCAGGTGGGGCATAGTGGCTCACGCCTATAATCCCAGCACTTGGGGAGGCTGAGGCAGGCAGATCACTTGTGGTCCGGAGTTCGAGACCAGCCTGGCCAACAAGGAGAAACCCCCTCTCTACTAAAAATACAAAAATTGGCCAGGCGTGGTGGCATGTGCCTGTAATCCCAGCTATTTGGGAGACCAAGGGAGGAGAATGGCTTGAACCCGGGAGGCAGAGGTTGCAGTGAGCCGAGATTGTGCCACTGCACTCCAGCTTGGGTGACAGAGGGAGACTCTATCTCAAAAACAAAAAACAAAAAACCTATAAAAAAAAAAAAAGAGAAAGATAATCATTACATTCAGGATAATGGTGAGCTTTGCGAAGGGTGGGAGGGTATAGTGAATGAGAAGGAACATTCAGGGATTTTCTAGGGTACAGGCAATATTCTGTTTCTTGACCTAGTTGATAAGTTGGTAGTTACTTGAAAGCTCTCTTTTTTTTTTTTGAGATGGGGTCTCTTACTCTGTTGCCCAGGCTGGAGTGCAGTGACATGATCATAGTTCACTGCAGCCTTGACCTCCTTGGGCTCATGTAATCCTCCCACCTCAGGCTCCTGAGTAACTGGGACTACCGGTGCATACCACCATACCCGGCTAATTTTTGTATTTTCTGTAGAGACAGAGTTTCATCATGTTGCTCAGGCTGGTCTTGAACTCCTGGGCTCAAAAGATCCACGTTGTTTGGCCTCCCAAAGTGCTAGGATTGAAAGCTCATTTTAAAATAAATCATGGACTATGTGTTGTTTTGTGTAAAATAAAATACTTTTATTTGTAAAATAATAAAATACTACATATCTAAATTTGTGAGATGCAACTAGAATGGCATTTGGAGGGAAATTTATAGCCTTAAATGCTTATATTATAAAATAAGAATGGCTAAAACTCAAGGAACTGAGCATCTGATTTAAGATGTTAGTAAAAGAACATTAAAATAACCCAAAGAAAATAGAATGAGGAAAACAATAAAGACTTGAGGAGAAACTAATGAAACAGTAAACAAATATAGACTAAAATATAAAATAAAAATGATTAAAACAAATAATTAGTTCTTTGATATGAGTAATAACATTAACAAACTTCTGGCAGTATTGATAAAGACCTAAAGAGAGACGACAGAAAGTCAATATTAGGAATAAAAAAAGGAATAGGTAGCAGATGCCACAGAGATGATAACAATCATAAGAGACTACTGTAAACAAATTTATGCCAATAAAGCAGAAACAGCAGAAATAGCCAAATTAACAGGAAAATAGTAAAGCTGATTTAAAATTAAAAGAAAATTTGAATACTTCCATAATCATTAAATACATAAGACTAGTATAACTAATCTTTCCATTAAAAAATTGCCAGCCTAGATAGTTTTAGAAGAAGGTTTTATCAGACTTCAAGAAACAGGTTACTAAAATATTACACAAGCCCATGCAGAGACTAGAGTAGAGGAAATGCTTCCCAACTGTGTTGATGAAGCTAGTAAAAAAATTTCAATACCAAAAGCAAATAGGTACAATATGAGAAAGGAAAATTATAGGCTGATCGTACTCAAGAACCTAGATGTGAACATCCTCAACAAAATATTACCAAACTGAACAAATAATATTTACATATAAAAGACAATCAATCATGACTACATTGGAAAGAGGCTTATCCCAGAAACGGAAGACTGATTCACCACTTGAAATCTGACATAATTGACCATATTCACAAGTCAAATGAAAAAATTCACATGGCATTCTCTCAAAAAAAGCAGAAAACTGTTCAATAAAATATCAATTTATGAACAGGACTTTTAGAAAACCAGGAATTAAGAAAAACTGTATGAACCTGGTAAAGGACATCTGTATACATAAAATAACTTATAACAAACACTATACTTAATGATGAAATAGAAAAAGCAGGAATAAAACAAGAGTTCCTACAAAAGACCCTAAATAGCCAAAACAATCCTGAGCAAGAAGAGCAAAGCTGGAGGTATCACGCTACCTGATTTCAAAATATACTACAAAGCTCTAGTAATCAAAACAGTGTGGTACTGGCATAAAAACAGACACACAGGCTAATGGAACAGAAAAGAGAATCCAAATATAAATCCATGCATTTACAGCCAACTCATTTTTGACAAAGGCACCAAGAACATACAATGGCGAAAGGGCAGTCTTTTCAATAAATGTGGCTGGGAAAACTGCTAACTATATGCAGAAGAATGACACTAGACCCCTGTCTCTTACCATACCCAAAAATCAAAATGGATTTAAGACTTTAAGACCTGAAACCATGGAACCACTAGAAGAATACATTGGAGAAACGCTCCAGGACATTGATCCTGGGGAAAGATTTTTTTTGTGTGTAAGACCTCAAAAGCACAGGTGACCAAAATAAAAATAGACACTTGGGATTACATCAAGCTACAAAGCTTCTGCACAGAAAAGAAAACAATCAACAAAGTAAAGAGACAACCCAGAGAACATGGGGAAATATTTGCAAACTGTCCATCTGACAAGGGATTCTTAACGAGAACATATAAGGAACTCAAACAACCCAATTGCAAAAAAACAAACAAACAAAAAAAAAAACACCCAAATAATCTGATTTTAAAACGGGCAAAATATCTGAACAGTCATTTATCTAAAGAAGACATGTCATGACCAAACAGGTATGTGAAAAAATGCTTGACATCACTAATTATTGGAGAAATGAAATAAAAACCATGAAGAGATATCGTCTCACCCCAGTTAAAATGGCTTTTAGAAAAAAGATGGAATAACAGACACTGGCAAGGATGGGGAGAAAGAGGGACACTGTTGGTGAAAATGTAACTTAGTACAGCCACTATGGAAAACTGAATAGAGGTTTCTCAAAAAATCAAAATTAGAACAACCGTCAAATTCACTACTGGGTATATATCCAAAAGAAAGGAAATCAATATATTGAAGATATATCAGCACTCCCATGTTTATCGCAGCACTATTCACAATAGCCAAGATATGGAATCAACCTAAGTGCCCATTAATGGATGAGTGGATAAAGAGAATGTGGATATATATATGTGTGTGTGTGTGTATATATATATACACACACATATGAAATCCTGTCATTTGCATCAACGTGGATGGAACTGGAGGTCATTATATTAAGTGAAACAAATCAGGCACAGAAAGACAAATATTGCATGTTCTCATATGCAGGAGCTAAAAAAGTAGATCTCATGAAGCTAGAGTATAGATTGGTGGTTACCAGAGGCTAGGAAGAGGAGGGTAGGGAGATAAAGGGGGGGGGGGAAGTATTTATTTATTTATTTATTTATAGATGGAGTCTTGCTCTGTTGCCCCAAGCTGGAGTGTAGTGGTGTGATTTTGGCTCACTGCAACCTCCACCTCCTGAGTTCAAGAGATTCTTCTGCCTCAGCCTCCTGAGTAGCTGGGATTATAGGCACGCACCACCACGGCCAGCTAATTTTTATATTTTTAGTAGAGACGGATTCACCATGTTGGTCAGGCTGGTCTGGAACTCCTGACCTCAAGTGATCCACCTACCTCAGCCTCTCAAAGTGCTGGGATTACAGGCATGAGCCACCTTGCTCAGCTGAGAATATAAATTTATTACCACTGAACTGTACACTTAAAAATGATAAAGATGATAAATTTCACATGTATATTTTACCTCAATAAAAAAATAAAATTAGAAGTTAAAAATTTAAAAAAGAAAGTCAAGGGCTTCTGCTTTCACCACTTCTTAGTCTATAATAAAGCAAAAAAAAAAAAAAAGATTTACAAAGTGTAAGGACTAGAAAAGCAGACACAAAACGTTATTCATAGATGATATGATTTTTGCATAGAAATATAGAAAATTTGTTAGAATTAATGAGAGTTTGGCAAGTTTGTCAACTATAAGCCCAATATAAACAAGTCAATTGCATTTTTATATACTAGTAACATTTGGAAAATTTAATTAGATAAACCTATCATTTACAACAGCAATAAAAATGTAAGGTACCTAGGAATCAATCTAATAAAAATGTGTAAAATCTACACTGGTAAACTTGTCCAACTTTACTGAAAGTCTGTAAAGAGGACATAAATAAATGGAGAGTTCACAGTCTTGGAAATTGTGTCCATTTTTCCAACTTTGAGCTCTAGATTTAAAGCATTTCCAATAAAAATACCAACATGGGTTTTCATGGTAGTTGGCAAGCTGATTCGAACGTTTATGTGGAAGAGCAAAGGTCCAAGAACAGCCAACACAGTCTAGAAGAAAAAAGGAGAGAGTGCAGGAATTTGCCTACGAGCTATTAAGTCTCATTATAAAGCAATAGTATTTACGACAGTAGAGTATTAGTGCAAGGATAGACAAAAACACCATTGGAACAAAATAGAGAGGCAGGTACAGACCTAAGCGTATTTGGAAACTGGATAGATGACAAAAAAAGCATTAAGAGAAGTGGGGAAGTGCTAAACTATGTAATAATTATCCACATGGGAAAGAAATGAAACTGAAGTCCTATAGCACACCAAGCACAAAAATTAATTCTAAACTGATTAAGGACTCAAAAGTCAAAGGAAAAATACACTTTAAGCCTTTTGGAAATGACAGAACATCTTTAAGACGTCAAGGTAAGAAAGGATTTCTTAAACATGATAGAACCATACAAGCCATCCAGGAAAAGACTGATAAATGTTGCTGCCTTAATTAAGAACTACCACGAGACCCTATAAAAAGAGTGGAAATAAATGCTCCAAAGAGGGAGAAGATATTTGTATCACAGATGAACAAAAAATTATCACCCAGAATATACAAATAACCCCTAAAAATTGTTAAGAAAAAGGTAGAGCACATGATGTGCAAATAGAAAAGACAGATGTGAATAGGAACATTACAGAAGAGGAAACACAAATGAACAAAGGAATATGAAAAAATGTTCAACTTTATTATTAATTGGAAGAATGCAAATTAAAACAAAGCAGAGATGCTATTTTATACCACCTAACTGGCAAAAATCAGTAATTCAGACAATACCAAAAGTGAGGAGCAAAGTGCTACTAGTGGAAGTGTAAATCTGTAAAATTACTTTTGGGAAAAAATGGGCATTATCTAGAAAAGTGAAAGCTGCAAAACAACCGCATGACCCAGACATTTCACCATTACACCCTAGAGAAACTCTCCCAAATGAGCACCAGGAGAGATGCACGAGAATTTTCATAGCAGAATTGTTGCTAATAACAGAAAAACTGGGAACAACACAAATGTCCACACAGGAGAAAATGAATACATACATTGTGCTACATACAGTGAAAAATAAATGAATTACAGTTCATGCATTAACCTGGAAAAAAAATCTCACCAACAATGTTGAGTAGAAGAAGCAATTTGCAAACTAACGTAAACCCGGTGACTCTGTTTATATAAAGTTTGCAAATGTGCAAAACCAAATAGGGTTTTAGTCAGGGATACATAAATAAATGCTAAGATACTTGGGGGAAGCCTCCTAAGAGATACATTATATAAGGTAGACAAATGGATGCCTACCACTTTGGGCAAGAGGACTCTTAGCTGCCCTTTTGGGAGATGATTGGACCCGGGTCAAGACATCAGGCATCCTCAGGGAGGCTCAGGCCCACCCATATTCCTTGTTTCACCTGGGGAGTTACCAGAAATAACTCCACAAAAACCAGCCTGGCTGTCTGAACTCTCCCATGAGCAGATGGGGCCGGCTCATAGTCTCGATCTTCATTCTCAGTCCAATGCTGGGCTCCAGGATTGAGCTGGGCCATATTTTAGGCAGACAAAATGTATGGACCCCTAACTCGCAAATTTGGTGGCTTGATGTGAATTTAGTCTTGTGTAAACCAATCACCCTGATTCCAGGGTTCTTTTTTCTTTTTGTTTTCTTTTCTTTTCTTTTTTTTTTTTTTTGAGTCATTCTCATTCTGTCACTCAGGCTGGAGGGCAGTGGTGCCATCTCGGCTCATTGCAGCCTCTGCCTCCCCGGTTCAAGTGATTCTCCCACCTCAGCCTCCCAAGTAGCTGGGTTTACAGACACCCGCCACCATGCCTGGCTAATTTTTGTATTTTTAGTAGACATGGGGTTTCGCCATGTTGGCCAGGCCCGTCTTGAATTCCTGACCTCAGGTGATCCACCTGCGTTGACCTCCCAAAGTGCTGGGATTATAGGCATGAGCCTCCGCACCTGGCCCTGGGGTTCTTTTGTCTTGTACCTACATTATACTGACATGATACGATTTTTAAATTTCAAAATCTAGGGTGTGATGTGAGACCAGGGAACATTTGGGTACGATTAGAGCAAATGTTAGTAAACCTGGTCCCATCCGTTCCATAGCCACGGGAAGATTGGCAGGGATCCTGTGTCTTGTGGGCTGCAGCTGCTCCTGCTGCCCATTGAGTGGAGTCACGTGGAGCTCTAGTGGCTGTCCCCCTTCCTTTCTTGCCAAGGCAGTCTTCCCTGGCAGGTCTGCCTGGTCTCTTCCCCCTCACCATCCCCTACTTCCTTCCTTTCCCATCCCCTGTTCTGGTGGGATATTGAAGGGTAGGAGAGAGGATGATGAGGGAAGGCACTGGGGGACAGGGAAGGAGGAGAGTGGGGGATTATGAGGGCAAAGAGACCAGGAAGACCTGCCAGTGAAACTCTTTAGTCCCTGAGCCAGGATTTCATTTTAAATACACCAAGACCTTTTTTAGCAAGTCCTAGACAGACCACCATTCATCTGGACAGTGCGTTTTTCCTTGCAGAAAATAACCTATGACCAGCCAGCAGCTCCTGGAGTGTGGGCTGAGGAACACAGTCCAGTGGGCCAGCGCTCTTTCATCCTGTGATGCCAGTGGCCGCGAGGAGCCCACATCACGGCCTAAAAATAGCCCCCATCTCTACTGCACCCCTCCTGGGCCCTGGGCTTTCCAGGGACTCCCTCTCCATGTTGACTTGGTTTGGGACAGGGAGTGTGTTTCTGGAAGAATATGTCTAGCCTGAGCTGCTTTTTCCTTCCAAGTAAGGCAATTTGAAAGCATTGGTCTTCCATGAAAGGTTCACTAAGAAAAGATGTAATTTCTATGAAGTTTGGGCACCTGATTGAAACAGAATTCAAAGGTCCAGGTCCTAACAGTGGTATGATATGAGATGTACAAACAAATACACACATAATTATGGGAGGGCCAAAAGGCAAACACGGACCTGCTTGCAAATTGGTGAGTAGGGAACTGCCTGAGAGGCTAAAGCAGCGAACTTTCAAACCTTTTCTGAGTTTATATGCAATGGTCTTAAAAATCACATAATATAGGCTGGGCACAGTGGCTCACGCCTGTAATCCTAGCTCTTTAGGTGGCTGAGGTGGGCGGATCACCTGAGGTCAGGGGATCGAGACCAGCCTGGCTAACATGGTGAAACCCATCTCTACTAAAAATACAAAAATTAGCCGAGCATGGTGACACGTGCTTGTAATCCCAGCTACTCGGGAGGCTGAGGCAGGAGAATTGCTTGAACCTGGGCGGTAGAGGTTGCAGTGAGCTGAGATTGCGCCACTGCCTTCTAGCCTGGGTGACAGAGCAAGACTCTATCTCAAAAA
>NW_012115154.1:3850814-3853425 GCF_000951035.1 Colobus angolensis palliatus
AAAAAAAAAAAAAAAAATTCACATAAAATAAAAGTCATCATTGAGTTAAAATGTGACAGCATGCTGTACTCATGTTGTTAGGAGTCCATGATGGTTGACCTTAAAGAGAGTCATGCGAGGTTCCTTCCTCCAAGTAAAGAACCACATGAAGGTGTTTCCTGTAGATGATTCTGCCTTCACCTCCATGTGCTTCTCCCCATAGTCTCACTAGTCTCATTAATTAACCTCCTTAATTATCTTCCCATCCCAAATCCCAGCTTTCTTCCTCTATTACCCAGTTCCCACCAAGGGAACTTCTGGTTTTTCAGTCAAGTCATAGAAACCTTGGAATCCTCTATGATAACTCTTCCTTACACATCACACCTTATATCGAATCTGTCCTGCAGGCAGTAATGATTTCTTCCTTAAAAGTAAAACATTTGCTTTCACTCTTATTCTAACCCCCACCACTGTAACAGCTTGCGTGAAGAATCCTTGATCAGTCTATCAGCCTCCTAAGGGGAGAGGCCTTGTTCTAACCACCCTGCATCTCTCTGTCAAGTTGTTCTTATCAAAGCACTGCTTTTGTTATGTCCTTACTTAAGAACACACAATACCTCCCCATTGCCACTTCTGTTTTCCCCTCGATGGCTCTCTACCCATGCGACCTTATTGTTTTGCGGTTAGTCATGGTCTGTACAGTCTGGAGAGGATCTGAATTCTCCACCTCTGCTCACACAATTCCTCCCTCCCTGACTCAGGTCTGCTTGGTCTTCCTCCTTCTCCTGCTGTATGCTCACTACCATTATCATAATTTGGGCTTTATTGCACAATCTTTCCCCTCTAGCTTACAGCCTTGTAGTCTCAGGATAGTGGTAGGGGGGAAGGAGAAGAAAGGTGGTAGGGAAAGAGAGAGGCTCATTCCTACCCCTGTAATGGGCTGGTCCTAGCCAGCTTGCTGTTAGTCCTGTCCCCTCTTCCCGCTACTTCTGCAACAAACCAGCTCTTGAACTTCCTTTCTTTGAGACTCATCTTTCCAGAGGGGCCCCCCTCGTGAGTCACACTGCACTCGCTCGCCTCCAAGCTCCTTCAGCCCCTGTGGGCACAGCTTCTATGTCTCAGGTGCTTTATGGGAAAACATAGCGTGCGATTGTTCTCCTCCTGGTCATGCCTAACTGTCCGTGGAATGGATGGTTAAGATGATCCACTTAAAGGTTTGCTAGCAGAACTCACATCTCATGGACAACCCAAGTGCTTCCTAGACTTCCCTAATTAGCCTCCTGCATTGGCTAACTGATGGCAGAAGGAAAGGCTTGCACTCTGTTGCCTCCTAAGCACTGGTTGGTCAGATTTCCTCTCTCCCATCTCATCATTTATGTGTTGCATGTTTGCTGAGCACCTACTGTGTGCCAGGTGATACATTCTAGTCTTTAAGGATTCAAATGAAGGAAGTGCACCCCTAGCCTTCAAGAGATTACAGTTTAGGAGAAAGTGGACACACAGAAGACAATGGTAGTACAGGGTGATTATTGCTTTGATAACAGGCACAGGAAACTGATGAAGGAATATAATGACAGGCACTCAATGCTGTAGAGAGGAGTCAGAGAAGGCTTCTTGAAGCGGGTGACAACTTTCTTGAATCTTAAGAATGAATAGGACTTAGGCAGGTGAGGAAGGCAAAAGAGTGCAATGGAGTGGGGAGGAAGGTGGAAGAGGACTCCAGCCTCCCCAGCCCCTCCTTTGCTTTCTCCTTTGTCTCTGGTACCTTGGGACACCTGGCTGGGAATATAGAAAAAACCACAGCAGTAGCTTAGCTAGAAGGAAGGAGGAGGAGGAGAAAGAGAAGAGGAGGAAGAAGAAGAGAGGATGGAGGAAGAGGAGGAAGAGAAAGAAAAGAAGAAGAAAGAAGGTGGAGGAGCAGGAGAAGGAAGAAGTGGTACACAAGTCTATAGAGTAGGGTAAATCAACAGTAGGCATCCATGAAAGACTAGACAGATGCCTCAACTTCTTCATTTTAACCCAGAGAGTGACAGCCCAGGTCAAGAGGCTTTGTTGCTCCAATGGCTTAAATAGCCACGGTTGTCATAGATATTAATTCATAAATTTGCCTGTGTTTGTGGTATCTCAGACATAAGAACAAACCATACCATGTTCAATAGTCAGCTCACAAGTGGTGGATCACCCACAAGGTTAAAATGTTGCTTCTGAGAGACTGTAGTACACCAGCATCACGTTTAAAAGTACAAATTGTGGAGAACCCAGTGAGAGATGTCAGGTGCATTTGTCATTTGTGTTCCTGTTTCAAAAGGATTTTTCAAAAATCTTAAAATATAGTTGCAAATTATGTGGTTGTATCTTCGTAATACTGAGTTTGCACAAACTTACTCAATGTTTACTATGTGGTTTGGGAAACTAGTTTAGTTTCCCAAAGAAAGACTTTCTTGGGCCTGGCAATTTTTGCTTCCCCCTGCCGCCCCAACATTCAGGGCTGCAAAGCAGGGACTGTGAGCTGACAGTTCCTTGTTTCTGTCCTGGGGGTAGAGGCCTCATGGGTTGGGAGGGTAGAATGCCAGACGGTGGCCCCTACATGACGTGGTGAGGTTAGCCTCATTCATGTTATGATGTTTTCTTT
>NW_012115154.1:3854140-3881229 GCF_000951035.1 Colobus angolensis palliatus
TTTTGTATCTTTAGTAGAGACGGCATTTCACCATGTTGGCCAGGCTGGTCTTGAACTCCTGACCTTGTGATCCACCTGCCTCAGCTTCCCAATCAAGAGGTATTTTTAAAGCGGGTACAACCAAATATGAATCTATATTCTTTCCTCTTCCAACTTTTAAAAAATAACTGGCAGTGTTCTCTATACACTCTCCTGTACCTTACTTTTTGCGCTTGACATCATATCTTGAAGACATTTCTACATCAGTTCTTGAAAAGTTTGTTCATTCCTTTTTAGAACTGTATAGCGTTCTATCTTGTGGCTGTACCATAGTTTTTAAAACCGGTGTCTCCTTGATGTGCACCTAAGCTGATTACAGTCTTTTGCTATTGTGTACAATACTTCTGGGTAACATTGTGGACAGGTCACTTTGCACATGTTAAAAAAATAACGGTAGGATAAATTCCTGGAAGTGGAATTCTTGGGCCAAGAGGAACATGCCTTTTTGATTTAATAAATTTTGCCAAATTGCTTCCAAACAGTTTGTATCAGTTTACACTCCCACTAGCCATAAGTTACAGGCTTCTGCCTTACTAAACTTTCGTGTTCTTGCCAACTTGTTAAGTAGGAAATTGGTATCTCATTGGCTTTAATTTGCGTCTTTTCTTATGAGAGAGGTAGAGCATTTGTATTTCCTTTTGGTGGGTTCTCCTTTGTCCAGTTTTATTTGAGTCATTGGCCTTTTTCTTGTCAATTTGTAAAAACTTTTCATATAATGGGATGTGAGTTGCAAATATTTTCCAATTTGTCATTTCTCTTTGCCTGTAATATGTCATTTGGCTGTTTTATTTTTATCCATGCAGACGTTTTAACTTTAAGGTATACAGTTTTTAAATCGTTTCTTTCACGACATCTGGATTTTGAATCATTCGAGGAGGGTCTTACCCATTCTGAACTTATAAAAGAACTCTCCCATGTTTTCTGATAGGTTGTTTTCTTGGTCATTACGTTCAAATTTTCATTCCATTTGAAAATTATCCTGGTGTATGGCATAAGGTGTGGTTTAAAAACATTTTCCAGAAAGTCTACCCAGTTGTAATAACACCATTCATTGAAAAGTTCATGTTTCTCCCACCGAGTTCCCAAACTTATCATATATCAAATCTTTATGTATTTGAGAATAGTTCTGTGTTTTCCATGTTGTTACATTAGTCTGCCTGATGATTTATACTCTAATACCACGTAATTTAACAATTTGAGGCTTAACAGTGTTTTTTTTTTTTTTTAAGAGACAAGGTCTTACTCTGTTGTCTCGGCTGGAGGGCGGTGGCACAATCATATAGCTCAGCCTTGAACTTCTGGACTCAAGTGATCCTCCCACATCAGTCTCCCAAGTAGCTGGGACTGTAGGCATGCACCACTGTGTCTAGCTAGTTTTATTTAATTTTTTGTAGAGCTCGGATCTTGCTATGTTGCCCAGACTTGTCTTGAACCCCTGGCCTCAAGCGATCCTCCCACTTTGGTCTCCCAAAGTGTTGGGACTACAGGTGTGAGCCACAGCACCCAGCCAGCAGTGTACATTAATACCACTCTTTGCTCTTGCTTTTTGGAATTTTCCTACTTTATTCCTCTTGGAGGACTTTAGAATCGTCTTGTCTAGCTCCTGAAAATGAAAAGTCTATTGACAGTTAGATTGGTATAATGTTTAATTTGTGAATTCCTTTAGAGAGTAGCGATATATCACAACATAGTTCATCTATTTGTTCAAGTCTCATTTTTTTTCCTTCAGAACTGTTTTCAAGTTTTTTTTCTGTAGCTGTGGAATTTTTGGGTTAAGTTTATATTATCTTCTTTCTCTCTGGTTCCTATTATAAATGAAGGTTTTCTCCCTCATTGTATCTTCTGACTGGTAATTGCTTGTTTATTAGTTCTGTAGCCTGCTACGTTATTAAATATTCTTATTGTTTACTATAGGTTTCCTGTCAGTTTTCTTGTTTTCTGGTGTATCATCATAGAATTTTTAAATAGTGATGACTTCTTCCTTTCCAATTTTTATATCTCCAACTACTTTCTCTTGTCTTGTTCTGGGCAAGTTCATGGAATGGCTCATTGGTAATATACATGTCAAGCGAGTTGGCTGTGATGGAGAGAGTTGAGGTGTATTTGCATCAGGAACACAGGTGTCTCTAGGGAGGGACTGCATTGAGACCTTAAAACCTTCTCAATAAAATGGAATGTTGTTACAATACATGTTATAAATGGATTTGGCCCAGCAGATGCAGAGGGCAGGAGAGGAGCATAGGAGGTGCTGAGGGAGAAGTCACCGTAGGATGGCATTCTGGCCCAGGGTTTAGAGAGGCCAGAATCCTCTAAATCCTCTAATCATAGCTCAGATTATGTTTGGCTAATTCAGGAACTATCCTTGACCTGACTATCTTAGACCCATGAATGTGACTTTGGGTATAAAACGGCTCCGTGTGTGTGTGTGTGTGTGTGTACGTGTGTGTGTCTGTCTGTCTTCCTGTGGATATGCTTGGGAAGAGTGGGTTATTTAAGAACTGTAACACTTGAAGCACAGTATCTTTCCCCCTTTCACAGGATGTACCATGGCTGTGGACCACACTGGGGGATGAGGGGCCTTTGTGTAGTCCTAAGTTGCACTGCACCTTGCACTGCCTTTATGTCTATGGGATGGAGCCTCCACTACCCTACCCTGTGACTTCCAGGATAAATGGATCTGTTCTGGGCTCCTGGGCTCCTGGATTGGAAGTAGCATCATTTAGGAGCAGAGGCATCAAGGACGGAGAACAGGGCTTTTGGGCAGACCGAGTAGTGCACAGAAGCTCTCCACCTCCAGACTTCCAACCCACAGAGCCCCGTGCTAGAGCCAAAGCACTACCTCTTCCCACCTTGCACAAGTGGCATTAGTGGATGTCATGCAAGGTCCTTTCATAGCAGCCATACTGTTTATTAGTTTATTTTGTGTTCGCATACATTTAGTGAATTATCGCTATTATCACTAGACAGTAAGGATGATTAGAAGGACAGAGGGTAGATCAAGTGACACATGAGATGCTTGCCAAGTAACAAGGAGACAAGGAAAAGTGGCTAATGAAATCAAAGAAATTTGCAGCTGTGACAAGAGGATGACACCATTGTCAGAAGTCTTGGCTTAATGTGAGTTCAGGTGACAACTAGGAGTGTGTTCAGAATCTTAAAGTCTGTATGTGGTAGCAGTGTTGCTGCTGAAGCATCGCAAGTGTTAGATGGCCACACAAGTTCAAGGCCTGTGCAAGCCTGCTCAACATCAAAGAGTGAATTTGAGGGAGTGAGAGCAGATATGGTGCCCTGGAGATCACAGCTGCTAAGAATTTTCTTAAGATACTTGCAGTGGCCATCCAGAAAGGGGGCTATCTCCCTCAACAGGTTTCCAGTGTAGGTGACACTGGCTCAGACTCAGGAAGATTACCCCAAAGGACACTTATCATCCACAAGTTTTGTGAAAGCTTCACATTGTTGAATTACAATCCCATCTGTGGCAGTGACTTCAGAGATGGCCTGTTAACTTTACACAAATGGTCCTTTTAACTGTGATCTGCTTTAAGCAGGAAAGCGTGTGTCCCTGGCTGCCATGTGGTGAGAGCAGCCTGAGCTGCCCTTTGGTCTGCATATGCAACCCTGAGGTTTCTTGACATATTTTTTGGAAGGCAGTTCTGGAAGTAGGCCTTGACTTCTTACTAACTTGAGCAGCTAGGGGGTTAGAGGCATTATAAGAAAGTGACTTTCTTTTGCATTGTAGACTGGTGAAGTGGAACATAGCAGTTATATCTTGCGCTTTCCTCACTGTGTTAACTTTCTGGGTACCGTGTTCTCGTTGCAACATGTAACAGAGGCAATGTACTAGGCCCCAAAATATGCAGTGATGAAGCCTTCTGATTTTGCAAACACCTTATTTCTCAAGAGAGGGAGAGTCATGGTTGTGAAATCACCAAAACTGATGGGAAGCTCCGCTGGTGGCAGCCCTCTCAAACAGCAGATGCATGATCCCTGATTCTCAGCTAGCATCTGGTGTCTAGCGTGTGAGAATGAAAAAAACCAGAAGACTTGGTCAGGAACCTTCAATGATGGCCACACATCAGAATTTTAAGAGCTCACGAAGTGCTTATAAGTCCACATTGCTCAGGGCTCTTCTATTAGAAATCCTGAATCAGTGGGTCTGGGTTGGGGCCCAGCGAATGACTCAGATGTCCTGCCAGGATTAGAAACCACTGATCTAGACTGGTCCCAACACAGTCTGTAGGGTGCTGAGTGACTTTTGGGAAGTCACTTCACTTCCCTGGACGGTGACTTCCTCACCTCTTAAATAAGAACTTGGACTGGATGTAGTTAAACCTGGCTGCAAGTCAGCAATTCCCACGGAGCTTCAGAAATACGGATTTCCCAGACCCAGGAACCTGTATTTTTAGGAAGCTCCACAAGAGATTCTGATGCAGCCAGTCACCAGGTAGGGCCCACCTGACTCAGTGGTGACCTGAGTTCCTTTGAATTCTCATGTGCCTGAATTCATGTAAAAGGATGAGCTCAAGTTGCTAAACTTACATTTGTGTCAGCAATTGTCATGATGTACCCACATGCTATGTCTGTTTGAGATTATTCTCTGTTTTAGGTATGAACACTTTTCCTTCCTCTGTTGACTTCTCGCTGCTGCTAGCACGTAATAGATGGTTCAGAAACAAAGCGAGCAGATGAATGAACAAATGAAGTCCTTAAGGGCAGAGAACATGCCTTCTGGTTATTATGAACCTCCCGCTGTGCCGAGAAGTGCTGGTTAACACCGTAGATACTAATAAGTGTTTGAGTGTGCAATAGACATGTATATTTTTGCCATTATAGAAGGTGGCAGATGAAGCAGGCAGAGTGGACCTCAAATCATAGTGCCTGGGTTGGTTTTTCTCTTTTCTTTTTTTTTTCCTAGTACGAGTGTTTCGTGGTCAAGGCAAAGTCTATGTTGGCAGTTTCAGAACGCATGGGGTCGAGGTAAATGCACCTAGATGAATCTATGCATTTCCCTTCCTTGTGCACGGAAGTCCTAGGGCCAGCAAGCTATTGGCAGGCAAGAGAGAGTGGCACCCTCATTGTCCCAGGGGAGCCTCCTATCCAGCCAGCGCTGCAGGGCTGCTAGTGAGTGTTGCTTGGCCCTGCCCTCAGGGGAGCTGGATCCCTTCCCTGCGGCATGGCCCGGAGAAGCAGGAGCGGAGCATTGTACTTTGGTCTTTGGATGGTGGAGCAGTGTCACATCACAGCCCTATCGTGTCCTGGAGATCACAGCCTGGTGGATGTAGCTGGGGATGTGTCCTGCGAGGCCACTGCTGCCTGTAGCCCTTCTGGGCTGAACTGCAGAAAGAGAGAAAGTAGTCTTGTAACCTCCTCATGTCACCCGCCCTCGCCTCGGTGCTCGCAGCAGGGATGGAGCTGTTTTCATCAGAGCCAGCGTGCTCAGCCAGTTCTTGCCTCTTCAATGCTGGGATGGCTACAAATCATCTTTTACATTGGAATAGACAGCCTTCAAGTTTACAACACATATTTATATCCATTGTCATGTTGAATCATGCACAGTAGGTTATTTATTAGCTTTGCAGGGTGGTGAAGTAAAAACCATATTTCTCTAACACCCTTCGTCAGAAGCACGTATGGCATTCGCCCCCTCAACTCACTCAAGGCCGGCTCTGCTGAACCTTTTCCCTCCCCGCACTCAACAGAGAATATTTATTAGAACAGCAGGCTCTTTGGGCCTCTCTGACACTTCATTTTGTCTTGGAAGTTGGTGATGATTGAGCTAGTGATTTCAAAGCTAGGATGCATGGGGGAGAAGGTCATTAGAGAAGAACATATCTATTCATAAACTTAATAAGAAATTCACAGCAATAACATATCTATATGGGATCCATTCGGAGCTGGCTGCTCTAATTCCTTTCAGGTTCACAGATGAGAAAACGAGGCTGTGATGGGGAGGTGAGTTGCCTGAAGTCACCTGTGGTTGTGACAGAGTCAGTCTTCTCAGTCTTGGTCTTTTACCACACTATGCTACTTCCTCAGATGCCTTTGTATAGGGTCCCCTTTATTTTCTTTGCCCTCTTTCTTGCTCCCAGCACTTAAAAAATTTGAGGTAAAACTTATAAAATTGTCATTTTAAAATATACATTTTTTTGCATTTATGCAAATCTTTACTTTTTTTATTATTATACTTTAAGTTCTAGGGTACATGTGCACAATGTGCAGGTTTGTTACATATGTATACATGTGCCATGTTGGTGTGCTGCACCCATTAACTCGTCAATTTTTTTTTTTTTTTTGAGATGGACTCTTGCTCTGTTGCCCAGGCTGGAGTGCAGTGGTGCGATCTCGGCTCACTGCAACCTCTGCCTCCGAGCTCAAGCAATTCTCCTTCCTCTGTCTCCCGAGTAGCTGGGACTACAGGGGTGTGCCACCACACCCAGCCATTTTTTGTATTCTTAGTAGAGACAGGGTTTCACCATGTTGGCCAGGCTGGTCTCAAACTCCTGATCTCAAGGGATCCACCCGCCTCAGCCTCCCAAAGTGCTGGGATTATAGGCTTGAGCCACCATGCCCTGCACTTTACCAAATATGTCTTGAGGGCCACATGCACAGATGTGTCTGGCTGTCAACTTCCTTGTCACACCACAGATCATTTCCACGTGGTAAATGGATACATTAGCGAGAGGATGGCCCTGATGAATCACTTTGCACGTGCTGGGATACAGTAACTGGCCGAGTTCAGAGCATTTTTGTATATTAAGAGAAATAGTGAGTTGTAAGAGCACTTTTTGGTGTGGACTATAGCTAATCCATAAAAAGGCCCCTTTCAAGCTCTGCTTTGAGAGCTGAACTTCTCTGTGATTGAGGAAAAGTTCAAAGCGATGCACGTTCATCTCCTCCTTTCCCTCTTCCACTACCCGTGGTCAGCCTTTCCCTACATTCTCCATGAAAGCTCGAGATGGCATTCTAACCAAAGGCTCTCCCAGCTTCCAGCACCCCTGCCTTACAAACCAAACCACCCAGTTTAATCTTCCAGAACTGTAGTTCTTCTCACATCATTCTGCTATGCAAAAAACCTTGTCAGCTCCCCCACTGCCAGATCTTACCATGCTACACAAGGCCCCAGCCTACATTTCCAGCCTTGTTTTCTATGTTCCCTCTTGGCTTCTTATGCTCCAAAAACTCGGAGCACATTTGCTTTTCCTTGGAAGTGTCCTGTGCTTTCCCACCTCTGTGCTTTTACTGTCTATCCTCTGCATCTGTTAGGAAGGCATTCAGCCACAAGTAACATCAAACTGAACCAGCAGTGACTTAGGAAAAACATGCCCATAACAACAATTCCAGAGGTGGGCTCTTCAGGCTGCTGCAGCAGCTCAGCCGTGGCATCAGAGACCCAGACCCTTTTGATCTGTCCTCTCTGTCATCTTGGCAAGTTGGCTTGTTGCATTATGGTTGTAAAGTGTTATAGGTCTAGGTATTGTGTCCATGTTCAAAGTAAGAAGAAGGGCAAACCTGCCATCATTGATAACTTTCCTTTTTATCAAATAGTAAAACCATTTTCTGAAGCTCCAATCATCTTCCTCTTAAGTGTCATGTGCAACCTTGTATCACATGGCTATCCCCTGCTAGCTGCAAGGGAGGCTGGGAAAGTGAGTATTTGGTTGGAAGCAGGAAAGGGAAAGGAGGGAAACGAGAGGGACTGCCTACTGGGAGAGCCCACCATCAGGGTCTGCCACACTCTTCCTTCCTCTCCTCCATGAAGCTTCGTTTTCTCATCCAGATGCAAAAAACCTTTCCCTCTCTTGCTCCCAAAGTACTACTTGTATCTTGATTTTAGCATACATATATTCTTATATATGGCAGCAACCAGTTATTTTTGTGTTTATCTTACTTCGCCGACTAGAAGCTCCTCAAGAGCAGAGACCATGCCTGGTTTAACTTTGCATTTCCTATAGCAGCCAGCATTGTTCCTCAAACATAGCCTTTATAAAGATGTTCTGTTAACATTTCATGATAATGATTTGAGTTTAAAAACTATGCTTTTGTGTTGCTTGGTTGGAACTCTTTGTACCATGTTTCCTTTGTTAATGTTTTAGAATGTAGGCAGTTATTATAGCTGACGTTTGAGTTCTTGCTATTTTCAAGCATGTGACAATACCTGTAAGAGCACAGCCCTGTAGGGACTCAATAAACACTAGCAATTGTCATGCCCTTCAAGCCTCATCACATTCCAATGCAGCAGATGCCATCATTATGCTTGTTTTACAGATGGGACACTTGAAGATTTGGAGAGGTTAGTTTCCTCTCTCCAAACACCAAGTTGCAGAGCTGGAGTTTCAATCCTGGTCCATCTGAATCTGAGGTCCATGATTTTAACTATTAGTTATACTATCTCCAGACCAGACTGTGTTTCCTTCCCTCCTCCAAGACCTGCAAGTTAATGGAGGTTATGTTCTTGGGTATTTGTTTATTTTTTCATACCTTTTTCATCTATTAGACAAGACGTCAATTGATGCATTGTCCTGGATGACACCAGAGGAAACCATTTGTCCTTGTCAGCCTGAAACTGGCCTGCAGAAGTCTTGTCAGCTGTTATGCTCTGTGACCAGGTGTCAGTTCTTTTTCTGTTGCTTATAACAGAACACTGGAAACTGAGTGATTTATAAAGAAAAGGAATTTATTTCTTACAGTTTTGGAGGCTGAGAAGTCCAAAGTCAAGGGACTGTATCTGGTGAGAGTCTTCTTTCTGGTGGGGACTCTGGAGCATCTCGAGGTGGCACAGGACATCACATGGGGAGGGGACTGAGTGTGCTAGCTCAGGTCTCCCTCCCTCTTCTTATAAAGCCACTGGTCCCCTCCCATGTTAGCCCATTAATCCTTTAATGGATTAATTAATTAATGAGGACAGAGCCCTCATGACCCAATCGCCTCTTAAAGGCCCCACCTCTCAAGACCACCACATTGGTGATTAAATTTCAACAGGACTTTTGGAGGGGACAGATATTCAAATCATAATACCATAGTACCAGGTAAGTCCCCTGAGAAAGCTGTTTTTGAACAGACCCAGAAAATCCACTTGTGCCAAATGATCCTTTCCGAATCCACACCCTCAGACCAACTCCTGGCCTAACTCTGGTCACATCAAGGCTCATCACTTCAGCTCCATTCATAGAGGCGATCTTGGGTCTCTTTCCTCATTCTTTTGATCTTTGATTGCAATTGATTCCTCACCCCCTTTGGCTTCGTTTCCGACAGTAGAATTTGGATTCTGTAGCCTGGTCCAAAAAACTCCTTAGAACATAGTTTTACTTGCCTTGGGTCTTCCTGTTCTTGGCTGCATCAGGTAAAATTTGAGTTCAACTTGGCTCCAGAAGCTGTGATCTCACCCTGGCCACATGGCTGGGCCTACTTTGGCCCTCTGTGATGGCAGACCTGAGACCAAGTAAAACTTCAGCCTCATAAAAATGTTCACTAGCTCTAAAAATACACACTGATTTAGATGCAGCACTATTTCCTCTGCCAACAGCCAGCTCTATCCATTCTTAGACTTTATTATTAAAGCTTAACTGTCTGTACACAATGTCACATATGTGAATGAGAAGTCAACTATGCGGATATCCTCAATGTTTTGTAATCCAAATATTTGGCTCTGAGAGAACCCTGGCATCTGCGTTCATTAATCATGCAGACACCCAAACATTTGAAAGAAGAATGAAAATTCAGCAAATACAGGGGAAAATGGCATTTATAAAGAGAAGAGTTGAATGGCTGACTAGTGTACAGACTGTTTCAGACTGGTGCAGATGGAATCTCAGCACAGACTTCAGTTAAAGATCAATCTAAGTCAGATGAAGTGAAAATAAGGGGCAGTCTAACACTGACCTCTCTGGCTCACTTCTTTGCTTGCTTTTTTCCAACTTCTGGGCTTGGGGGCATGTGTCAACTTGCAGGGCCTCAGTAATCTGCTTTCTCGGCTTTGCAAAACAACTCCCTTATTCCAACATACCACAGCTACTTAGATGTGGAAATTTAACCGTCTTAAGATCAAAATCCCATTACTCACCTTGTCTATTACTATATTGGAAAGAGTATGACCTAAGGGTTAGATTGCTTTAAGCAAGCTAGCTAAAAATATTTCATCCATATTGTACCTATTCTAAAAAAGACGAGACCTTGAATAATTCCCAGGAATAAGTGCATCTGGTCTGAAGTAGATACACAAGGAGCTCCTGCACAAGGCAAGACTGTTTTGTAATTTTCAGAGTCATCACTGCCTTCATGAGGCAGTAGAAAGAGAAAGGACTCTGGCATTGGACTGGCTTGGACTCAAATCTCAGGTCTTCCCAGCGATGTGACTTTTCTCTCTGGGCCTGTTTTGTTTTGTTTTTATTTGTTTATGTACTAGTTGCCCTTCTGGTTGTTGTGAGGATTAAATGAGATAAGGTGTATTGTTAGTTCCTTTCTGTGTCAAGCATGTTCTCTTCCTATATACCCACCCCTCATCCCTATCTGGTGCAACATTCATTCTTGTCCACAGTTTAGAAGGTAACAGATGGAAGACACGGCACAGCACAATGGCAGATTCATGTTCATATAACATTATATGAAAAACTCACACATTTTCTTTCTATTGAGGTAGCCCATGGCCTTTGATTCTTTCTGCCCATTCTCTTCCTTTTCATTCCACTGCTAGATAAATTAGGTCACCCAGAAAGCACACTGTTCACCTAAAACATCAACACACCCTATTTCCTTTGAACAGCAGAATCAAAGAAAAGCAAACAAGCATACCAGAGAAACCCATCGTGGGGACTGGGAAGATCTTGGCTGCCTCTGAGATGCTTGGATCTAAGCCCTTCATTCCACTTTCAGTAGGTTAGGGGAGCTTTCAAGGACAAGTTCCACCCTCAGTCTCCTACGGGACAGTGCCCCCTGCCTTCAAAACCCTGCAGTTTTCTTTCTTTTTTTCTTTTTTTTTTTAGGCAGAGTCTTGCTCTGTTGCCTAGACTGGAATGCAGTGGTGTAATCTAAACTCACTGCAAGCTCCACTTCCTGGGTTCAAATGATTCTTTGCCCTCAGCCTTCCAAGTAGCTGGGACCACAGGCATGCACCACCATGCCCGGCTAATTTTTGTATTTTTAGTAGAGCTGGAGTTTTGCCATGTTGTCCAGGCTGGTCTTGAAGTCCTGACCTCAGGTGATCCGCCCACCTCGGCCTCCCAAAGTCTTGGGATTACAGGTGTGAGCCACCGCGCCTGGCCAGAACCCTTCAGTTTTCTTTAGCACCTCGGAAGTTGATGATCACCATCCATCTCAGCTGCTGGCGACTCCCCAGCTTCTTCCACAGACATTTGGCATGTGCCAACCATGTGCTCTCCTTGCAATCAGGCACCTCTGTGGTGTGGTGTTTCCAGGTTAGTGCATCCAGTGCTATTAGGTTGGTGCAAAAGTAATTGGTTTGTTTTACAAATACTTTTAATGGCAAAAACCGCAATTACTTTTGCACCAAACTAATAGTTATACCACAATGATTTTGTTAGCCTTAGGCACAGGGGTGTCTTAAAGTACTTCCATTTAGACATTGCCAAAATAGTCAAATTATTTCAATAGCCTAAGAATAAGTTCAGGGTCCTTGAGCCTCCAAAATTTAAATAAAAGGCTTTTTCCTGATCGCTTGTAAGTGGCAAAATAAATTGTCCTCTGGCACTCTTCAGTATGAATAAGCCATTTGACTGAAGGCAAACATACCCAGTCTGGCTTGCTCTTAGGGTACGGAAAGTATTTCTCTCTTCCTCACCCCACGTTTCTCCCTTACCTCTTCCACATGTTCAGAAGAATGGAAGAGCAACCTGCCCTTCCATCTCTTAGCCTTCTCTGCAGGACAGCGGAGTGGCTTGTCTAGTTGGTGAAATGGAAGAGGGGCTCTGAGCACGTGCAGGGCGGCACCTTCTTGGCTAGGCACAAATGCTAAGTCAATGCGATTTGCCGTATACAGCATTTTCCAAGTTCTCCTGTGCTGGAATTTATGTTTTCTCTGCTCATTGTCTGAGTTTTACATAAGCCAGCTATCAGCAGGGACCTACCACGGTCACAGTAAATAGCTAAACTTGGCTTGAATCTACAGTTTCTTCCAACTCTGGGGATAGTGAGGGGCTGATGTAGTCAGGGTCACTGCAGCCTCCAGGCCCCCAAGTCTTTGCGGGTAGTCTCTGTCCCACACCATAGCCACCCAGATGTGACCACAGCTGCTTCTGAAGTTGCCAGAAAGTCCCCTTCACCCCAATCACAGCCATGGGTTGAGTATGTTTCCTTGCAGAGAGGGGTATTCCACCTCTCCAGGCGGCTTCCTGTTACCTCATTGACATCCCCCTTCACCCTCCTGTCTTTCTTTTGACCTCCTTCCTCCCACCCATTCACCCTGCCTCCATACCAACCACGGGAAGCCCAGGCCATACTCTCCTACAAGCCCTCGTGCCCGCCACACCCATGCCCCTGAAGGGCTCACTATTTAACCCTAGTACTTCCCAAATAACCCTTCCAACAAAGGAGTTTCCTCTCAAAGAGGAATTTTGGTGGCAGCTATTTCAGATGGTATTTTTTCATCCCCAGGACCACGTGTACTACCTTTATGGTATGTAGTCTACCCACAGCACATCTCCCTGTGGCTAGGGACAGCATGGAACCTCATCACTACTTATTGCTGCCCACAGGGAAATGTCCCCACTGATTTCCACTTGGTTACCCCTTGGTCAGGGACTCAGCTTTCCTTCGTGGTCCCTTACCCAGGTTCCTGACCTGAAGGTGAGGGGGACTTACACGTGTCCGAGACGTTGTCTACAGGAGAACTTGGCAGAGGCTTCTATGGGGGCAGCTCATCCTCCTTGCTAGACTTCTCTGATAGAGAGATCTCCTTTCTTCTGCTTGGGGGCTCCTCATCCTTCTGGAATCCAGACCATCCTCCACTCCTGTTTTCAGTGGCCACCATCTCTTCTCTCTCCTTCCTCAACCCTCTGAGGAGAAAAATATTTGTCTTTCACTGAAGTGGAAGTGAGTGTTTTCTTTGGACATTTGTTTCTGCATTGGGGTGTAGGTTGGGGAAGAGCAAATGGCCCCGGGGCACAGGTAACAGAGAAGAGGGGCAAGAAATACACATACAGCCTTGTAAGGGTGCACAGGCTGTACACTGTGCAAATGCAGGAGTCTCATTCACACAGTGATGTGACATGAAAGTGGATTCACAACCTGATGAAAATGCCGCCTTTGAGCTCTGCCTTCTCCCAATCAAGGGCAGTGCAGACACATGGAGAGAGGAACGTGCTTTGAGTCTGAGGGATTCTGATTTGAACCACCCAGCTGTGTTACTATCTCACCATATAGTCCTAGATAACTCCCTTAACATCTCAGAGCCCCAGTTTCCTTATTTATAAAAGGACAGCAATAGCGCCTCCTTTACGGAGTTGCTGTGAGGGTGAAATGAGCTCTTTTGTAATTGCCTGGCGTGTAGGTGCTCAATAAATGTCATTTCCCCAGAAGTGTTGTCCTGGTTGAAGGAGTATTGGCCAATTTCACTACTGGCCCTTTTCCAGTGAAAATATTTGGGGTCTTTCAGTAGATGCTGAAGGAATGTCTGTTGGAGGTTGAAGAAGATACAAGTATTCTTCTTAGAGCATAATTGAAGAAAATAATGCATTTATCAAGATATGTGGCCAATTGAGGCATCCCAGAAAGTTGAGTCTTAACAACAAGTAAGACGACGTATAGAGCACTAAATGTTAGGCACAGTTTTAAGCCTCTTCCATGTATTATTGTGCCGATGAAAATGGACCCTTCTGGGACACAGCATTGAAGGTGCTGGGATTTTGTGTCTTTGTCAAAGGGAGAGAAAATATCTTTTTCTTTATTTATTTTGAGAAGATGTCTTGTCTTTGCTCCATATCACCCTTCCTGCTATTGCCTGGTACATTTCAGGTCTTTGCGTCCCCACATCCGGCCTGTTCCTGTCAGCCATTCTCTCTCTTTTGAGCAGTTCCTTATCTCTGAGCAATGAACTGAGCCATTTCCCAAAGATGAGCATAATCCGTGGGTCTCCCACGTGGGCGGGAGCCAGCTTGTACTTGCTGTGGAGAGCTGAAGGGGGCGGCTTTTCCCAGCTCTGCAGCAATGAGGTCTCACTGGTCCTTGAAATCAGCCACGGTGCAAGAGTTTGCATCAGGGAAATCAGCAAATGCTACCAATCAAGACCACTCCCTCCCTGGGAGCAACGCCATAGCTGGCCCCACACATTGGGAAGAAAAACTCAGCAGGAGGTTTCAAACTTGGATGGAAGAGCTGGTAGAAAACCTTTGTTTCATAGACATGCTTTAAAGGTGGAATTTCAGGTAGGAAGACTTTCTGCATTAATTAAACTCAAAATTGAAGGAAGAGAAGTAACAGATCTTCAAAAACTAGGCTGAAAGATATCCTCTGCAGGCCAGGTACATCTTTAGTATAACAATCTGTGGCTGGCAACAGCTTAACACGCTCAGGGACATCTTCATGTTTCTCATAATGCAATGTTTCAGGAAACTCTGGAAGGTAAACGCGAGGTCACAGATTTAGAGGAAATCCGGTGAACTAAGTCAAAAAAAAAAAAAAAAAGGTTCAGCATATCCTGAATCCAGTGTTTGTACACAAGATGGCGCTCTCTTCTTAAGAGAAGACAATTGGAAAAATTGCTAACCGCTGAACCCTCTTTGCATGTTGTGATGGATTGCATTAGTGCAATTGGTCTGAGCTGAGCAATATTAAGGTCAAAATCATTGGTTTGATGCCTTATAAATGTATTTCTGTGAATATACGAGTCATCACTAATTATTTCCATTCCTGGGGAGGGGAAGGGGAGTAGAGAATACTAAGTCAACTGCAAACCCTGTTGCTGGTGAGTCTTCTGTTCATAGGTGGAGAGGAATTTGAAACTGATCTCTTTGTTCCCGTAAGTGACCAAAGAGTCCTTAGTCTCCCAATGGGAGACAAAGGTGGGTGTCCAAATTCCTCTGTAGGACCCTGCATCTGAATTCATGGACTGCCTCTCCCCCAACCCCTCCCCCGCCCTGCCCCTCATCCCTACAGGTCGTTTTCTATACATCACCAATTCACATCATCTGTTCAATCCTACAGCAGTTTCAGGGATTATAGGAACAAACGCTGCTCAGTTGTAAATTACAGACACAGTCCCTGTCCCTCTTCCAACTTGGCACAGATTCAGGCACTGACCAATCTACTTTAGGCACCCTGTCTTCTCCCAGCCCTGGCTAACTTGCCAGCCTTGGAATACCCATCTTCTCCGGCAGTTCACCATATCTGAGTGCCCCATCTCAAAGCCTAGCCTTTTCCTTTGGCCCCTTTTTGTCACAGATGCCAGCTCTCACCTTCTAACCCAGGCTGGAACAATGGTCTTGGAGGCCACTTGCCATATGGTCTGGCTAGATGTCCCTCCAGCCATCACCTCTGCTATTGTCTGCTGGGTTTTCCACTGATTGTGGTTCCTCAGGCTCTTTATCCTGTCTCTGAGTGCAGCCCTGCTCTGGCGGTGTGCCTGGGAGGCCATTCCCACATGCTTGGCTCCTGCTGTCCTTGTTGCCAACTGTTCTTGGCACCTGGACATTTACTGTGCTGTTCTCCAAGTCCTTTGCTCCAGGTGAATGCACCTCAGGTTGTTTCTCTGCCTCACTGATAAATGAAGAGCCCTTCCTAAACCTCCCAGCTCTGCTCTCAGCACCCTCCTTTCAGTAGGAACCATCTTGGAAAGTGGACTCTTGGGGGTTTTGTGAACTAGCCCCTCCCATCTCTTTGTTAAGTTGTGAGGAGGCTGCAGACATCTGTGCATGTTAGATTAGTCCACATTTCAGAGCCAAGAGGAACAAGAAACACGATGGCCTCATAGTCTAGCCTTTGCAGACTTTGCCGATGACATGGGTAGGTTGAGATCCTGCCTTACCTCATCCTGGCTGGTCCTGATCAAGTCCTCCTGCTCCCAGCTGAAATCTCACTGTGCTAACTTGAAGGGAACAATCATGTTAGTACACCAGTATTTCTTGCTTCCCATCTATTCTTTCTCTTCCTTACGTTTTAAGTATTTCAAGAGCTGGAGAGGCCCAAGAAGTCAAGTGAGAGTTTGTTTAAGGTGAGTAGATCATATCTGAATGCAGAAGGGGAAGATCTCTTTGGTAGGGAAAACAAAAGTATTTGTGATTGCTTGCAGTGGAGAGTTAAAAAGCCAGGGCTCTCAGCCATTCATTGCCCAAGCTCGCAGCACTCATAGGAGGAGAAAAGGTCAGAATAAGCCATGGGGCCAGTCTGTGACTCACCATTTCTTTTGAAACCAAAGGTTCACTTCTCTGGAGACTAATTCTATTCTTACTTTCCTAATTCTACCTTGGAGAGTTCCTCCCTCAATCCTAGGCTTTGACCTGTTCTTGGAATTTCAGTTTTTTCTCTTTCAGGCACTGTGACAGATTGATGTTGTTAATATCCCACACCAATGGTCTCTCTATACCTATGCCTTTTGCCCTGTAACCTTGTGGTCCCTGCCTACTCTGACTCTGGGACTTGGGACTTCCTGTGGTCAATGGGACAGGAGCAAACTGGATGCAAATTTGGGCTTGTTTGCTTCTCTCTTTGTCATCAACTCCTGCCACATTATGAGAACAAGCCTGGAATATCCTTCTGGAGGATGAGGGATCATATGGAGCAGAGCTGAGTCATTCTAGCTTCAGGTTGTCTTAGACCAGCTGGCCCCTAGCTGACCTGCCAGACATGTGAGTGTGAGCCTGCTGAGATCAGTAGGATAGCCCAGCCAATCCACGGGCTCATGAGCAAAAATACATCTTTATTGTTGTGTTCCACTCAGGTTTTGTGGTTGTTTGTTATGGAACAATGTTGCGGCAATAGATAACTTATACTGGAAAAGAATGTGAGGACTATAGAAGGTTTCTTACTCCCGAGATTCTGGGGGTGATGAAGCTCTTTCTTAATCTATCTGTAGACTAGTAGGAGTAGATTGGCAAAGTGCTCAGAGATTCTGATGACCCAGGTTTATTACAAGAACACAAAAGATCATGGCTGTTTGAGCCAGATGTATATGTGGGAGTGGGATCTATCTGGATATGAGGAGGAATGTTTGTAATCCTCACTTGGGCTCCATGATTGACGCCTGGTAACTAAACTGTATTTTATTTGTTTAGTTGAAGAAGTAAACACCTTCTGCATGTGGGGCACACTTGTAGACTTTGGGCTTATCATGTGTGACACAACACCTGCCCACATGGCATGAAAGTCCCACAATCGGGGCTTCATCACTTGGATTACTACAGTCATATTAATAATGGAAAACAATGCTTTAACTTGTTTCCAGTCCAACCCATCCTGCCCACAAATGCCAGATTTATTTGCCCCAAATCCCAATTCACTTCCAAACTTTCCTTTCTCTGCTCAAGGATATATACTGGTTCCCCATGGCCTTTTGGGCTAAACCTAAACTCATTCTGGTATTTTAGAAGCCTTATAATCTAGCTCATCTTGGCTATTCAGGCCATCTCCCATTATTTTCTGTGGCCATAACAGGCTCTGTGCTTTTCTCTGTGCAGGTATCTTGCTCTTGTGTCCCTCCCTCCCTCCCTCACCTCACCTCTGCATCAGACCTGTGGAGAGCCTACTTTTTCTTCAAGATTCAACTCAGACCTCGCTTTGTCCATAAAGCCTCCTTAGGAAGTCTAGAAGATGCTGATGTTTGCCCATTTTGATGACCTGTAATACTGGGTCATTCTCCACTGGGCGAAAGCCATTGGTGGAGAATTTACATGACTCATCAATAGAGTAATCAATTCAGGTCAGGCATGGTGGCTCACATCTGTAATCCCAGTGCTTTGGAAAACTCAGGGAGAGGGATGCTTGAGGCCACAAGTTCAAGACCAGCCTGGGCAACATAGTGAAACCCCATCTCTATAAAAAATAAACAAATTAGCCAGGCTTGATGGCACTTGGTTGTAGTACCTGTTACTTGGGAAGCTGAGGTGAGAGGATTCCTTGAGTCTAGGAGTTGGAGGCTGCAGTGAGCCATGATTGTGCCACTGCACTCCAGCCTGGGCAACAGAGTGAGACCCTGTCTCTAAGAAAAACTGAAGAGTGATCAATACAACCCTCCCTTGTACCTCAGGGAAGGGTTCTTAAGGCGTATGTGGTCTCTTTCTCATTCTGTAAGCCTAAAGAAGAATAAGGAAAGGAAGTAAACACTATTGTGTATAATAATATGATTCTCTAATGTCATGGATGGATAGAGATGACATCAAAAATTATGAAAGTTAGAAAAATACTTCCTTCCTAGTAGAAGCTACTGTTCTGAGAATTAATGTTTGTGCACATGTGTGTGTCTGTGTGTGCATACCTGTGTGCGTGTGTGTGAATGGGCCTATTGCAACAGGTCCAATAGTTAAGGGACAATCTTGCCCATAACCCATTCAGGTGAGAGATCACAAAGGCAGTCTGGCCTAGGAGATCCCCTTTACCCACTGGGAAAGCAGGAATTCCAAAGCGGTTCCCACTGGACTGCTCTGTGGGATTTGGTGTGTTAATGCTTATCTTAGGCAGTTTGTGCTGCTCTAACAAAACACCTGAGACTTGGTAATTTATGCAGATCAGAAATTTATTTCTCATAGTTCCAGAGGCTGGGAAGTCCAAGATCAAGGGGCTGGCAAGTATGGTGTCAGATAAGGGCCCAGTCTCTTCCTAGATGGTGCCTTGTTGCTTTGTCCCCTGGAGGGGATAAATGCTATGTTCTCACAAGATGGAAAGGACAGAAGGGGCTGAGCCAACCCCTCCACTCCTTTTATTTTGTTTTTTTAATTTTTAACTGTTTTTAGATGGAATTTCGCTCTTGTTGCACAGGCTGAAGTGCAGTGGCTCAATCTTGGCTCACTGCAACCTCTGTCTTCCGGATTCAAGTGATTCTCCTGCCTCAGCCTCCTGAGTAGTTGGGATTACAGGTACCTGCCACCATGCCTGGCCATTTTTAAAAATATTTTTGTAGAGATGGGGTTTCATCATGTTGGCCAGGCTGGAATTGAACTCCTGACCTCAGGCGATCCACCCGCCTCTGCCTCCCAAAGTGCTGGGATTACAGGTGTGAACCACCCCACCTAGCCCCTCTGGCCCTTTTATAAGGCACTAATTCACTCACGAGGGCAGAGCACTCATGGCCTAATCACCTCCTCATGGCCCCACCTCTTAACAGTGTTGCATGTTTGAACATGAATTATGGAGGGGACACAAACATTCAAACAATAGCAATGGCTGTCACAATTATCTAGAATTCCTAAGACTGTCCTCCAGATGAAGTGATTTAGACTTGGAAAGTGAATTAAGGGGAGAAGGAAGATGATGGTAGACACTGAGGTCCCTTTTGGTGAACAGTTTGTTTTTACCAAAGGCAAATAGAGATTCCCAGTTTGGGAGTTTGATGAAAGGCAATGCTCCGAGGAGAGATACAGGAATTCTGGGTCAAGGGTTGCAGGTGGGTGATGAAGGGGTACAATTCAGGGGCACCTATGTGGAGGTGTTCATATTTTAGATGCTCTCCTTTTGGAGCCTGGGAAAGTCCTATTTATTTAGTGCTCAGCTTTATCCATTTCCCTCATGTTGGCGTTGAGTTCATCCTTTTAACTGACCCAGTTCTTATGAGATGGACCCCTGCATGGGCTGGCAGGGAGAAACCTGGGAGATGGATGGTTATGAATGGAGGGTTATGAATGCAGCTCAGCATTCACAGGGAGTTGCAGTTTTTTTACAGTAATTTTTAGCTTTATGATTTTACTTCAGTGAAAATCTAAAACTGTTCATCTAAGATCTTCTGACTAGTCATTCTTTTATTTTTATTTTATATATATATTTTTTGAGACAGAATCTCTCAGTCTCCCAGGCTGGAGTGCAGTGGCACGATCTCGGCTCACTGCAAGCTCTCCCTCCCGGGTTCATGTCATTCTCCTGCCTCAGTCTCCCGAGTAGCTGGGACTACAGGCCACCACGCCCTGCTAATTTTTTGTATTTTTAGTGGAGATGGGGTTTCACTGTGTTAGCAAGGATGATCTCGATCTCCTGACCTCGTGATCCACCCGCCTTGGCCTCCCAAAGTGCTGGGATTACAGGCATGAGCCACTGCGCCCGGCCCTGACTAGTTATTCTTTAACCAAAATTTGTCATAATGTTTTTGTGCTTGCATTTATACTTTTGTGCCCAAATCCCATTTGCACCAGGTAAAAGACAAGTGAAATCACTGTGGCTGTACGGATGAAGCTTTGGAGTTTCAAATAAGGAGATGAAGTAGAACTTTGTCATCTGGTAGCTTAGGATGCTGAACACCAAAGGATCTGCACCATTGTAGTTTCATATACAAATAGATACACTGTATGTCTCAACTGTATTTTGCAACTTGCAGTTCATTAAAAATAAATATAGGAGGCTAGGCGCAGTGGCTCACAGCTGTAATCCCAGCACTTTGGGAGGCCGAGGCGGGCAGATCACGAGGTCAGGAGTTCAAGACCAGCCTGGCCAACATGGTGAACCTGCATCTCTACTAAAAATACAAAAATTAGCTGGGCATGGTGGCGCATGCCTGTAATCCCAGTTACTCAGGAGGCGGAGGCAGGAGAATTGCTTAAACCGGGACCCAGGAGGCGGAGATTGCAGTGAGCCGAGATTACGCCACTGTACTCCAGCCTAGGCTACAGAGTGAGACTCCGTCTCTAAATAAATAAATACATAAATGAATAAATTAAGTAAATTTATAATGAACAATTTTTCTTCTAATACAGGCAATGATGAGACTAAATTTAAAGCAGATGGAAGAGTGTCATAATGTTAATCTTATCTTCAACGGAGTGAGACAGCTTCTTGGTGTTATAAGAGGATAAATCACTGAAATAGACATTTGAGGATCACATGTGGGGAAGTTTTGGTTAAGTATAAGTATGAGGTCTGATTATTCTGAACTAGCAGACAAAGCCTTGAAACCATTAATATAATTTTGAGCAGCTTTTTTATGTAAACAGGCCCTCTCTGAATTAGTATTATAAAAGCCAAACTACAACACTGATTAAAGAAAGACCTGACGCTTTTCCTACTATTAAAACCAAGACTAACAATTTCATTGCAGCAAAACAGTATCATTAAATTGATGTTAATTTGAATATTGATTTTTTCAGAAGGTTTTTTTTTGACTAAGTAATTTATAATTTTTCTTTGGTGTTTATTTGTAAATTAAAAAATTATTCCAAGTTTCATATTTATACATATTCGAGTAACATGACAAATTTTAAGTGAAACTAGAAGGTTTCTGACAAGTTTTTCTTTGGAGAGAGTATTCACTACTTTAATTTGAGAAAAACTGTAGCTGGGGAGAAAGGTCTTTGGGTTTCATACATATTATTGGCATCATAAATTTATTTCATTTTCTTTTCCTATTGGTTTTATACAAGATATACCTGGCTCCCTAATTACTTAGTATGCTTCTTTTGAATACCCCCAGCACCTGGCACAATACTGGGCACATAATAGCTGTTCAATAAATATGGCTTAAGGGGGGTGATCTGGGCTCTGTCTGAGTGGATGAAATGGATTAAGATTGGAGTAAAATAGATTGGAAATGGATTAGAAAGAAATAGAGTAAAATGCAGCCCTCTATTGCAAAATTACCTAGCTGTAAATTCTGATATATGAGGGCCTTTGTGTTTCCCACAGTGCTTAAAATAGAGGAGATGCTTGATCAATGCTGAGAAAGTAAGAAAGTCTTTTCTTCCCCAAAACGAAGAATAAAACAAGCAGTGACCCGCACAGAGCCCTACACAAGTGCTTCCATTGAGATCCATGGGTGCCGTACACCTCAGTACACTGTGTGCCTCAGGCCTATACTCCTGAGTACACACACTCACACCCGTATTCACACACATAGATATACACGCTCTTTCTTTGCAGGGCAGTGTGGTGGTCTAAAGTAGAACACTGCCTGTGATGGGGTAGGCCATTGGAAGCCTTGTCCCCAGATGGCCTCTCCTGCATCTGGAAATCTGACCTGTCCAGCTCAAAGGGAGTAATCTAATCCTGGTCACATTTTCAGCGAGTTCTCAAGTATCAGTCGTCTTCCTGATGCATACCCAGGGCTGAATTTCCCCGTGAACTAGCCCAGGCCGGCCAACTATTTCCAAATGAGAACACAGCTCCTGCCAGTGCAGACTTAAGAAGAACTTAAGTTTCTGGGGCAACTCAGTCCTGCTGGAGATTCAGCATCCCACTGTTAGTTAAGGGGCAAGCAAGCCTTGGCTGGCATGCCTGCTAGCAGGCCAAGAAGTGGACTCTGTGGCATTTTATAATGATGGGTAAACAGCAGAAAGAAGACTCCAGCTTCTCCCCGCCCACTGGAACTCCAGGGCTTTGGGTCATGTCTGGTGGTAGGTCAAAGACCACCATGGGTGGTGGGGCCCAGGAATCTAAGTTCTTAACAAGATCTCTAGATGATTCTGGCATATGAAATTGGAAAAATCCTGACTGTATTAAGGCTATCCATGCTGTTGACCCTGCGCATATGGCCCAAGTTCAGAATTTCTCCCCTCCCTTGGCTCAGGGCCACCCAGCCAGGCCTGGGCGTAGAGCCGTGGCCCATTAACCTCCTTCCACCGCCGAACCATTTCTTGTTTGCTCTTGCAGATTTTCAGGCCATGAAGAGGAGAGCTGCTCTGACATTTATGTCTCACTCTCCTGATTTAAAACATCTTCATCACAACCAAAGACTCACCCTTTCCTCTCCTCCTTCTCTTTCTCTGCAGCTGATGGCTGCATTTCTCCCTCCTTTGTGCAGCAATCATATGCCTGTCGTGGAGACAGAAGAGAGCCAAAGTGGCTGCAATATCTATCTCTTGCCTGTGTTATAAACTGCAAGCCTTGTCTGGATCACAGGGACTATTATCAACATTAGCAGGCCAAGGGCACGGTGCCAAGGATGGCTCCCTTCTCCAGCATAGGCTCAGGAAAAGAGCAAATTAGAAAAAGGCCCAGAAGAATTCCCTCCCTCCTTTCTTCTCACTTCTGTGTTTTAATCCTCCCCATCATGTCAATGCATTCTGGACTTGAAATGAACCTAGAAAATGTGTACCATAAAAAATTAGAGTGATCAAGGGCACAGATTGCTATATCTTCTTATTTATTTATTTATTTTTGAGACGGAGTCTCGCTCTGTCACCCAGGTTGTAGTGTAGTGGCACGATCTCAGCTCACTGCAACCTCCACCTCCCCACCTCCCCGGTTCAAGCAATTCTCCTGTCTCAGCCTCCTGAGTAGCTGGGACTACAGGCGCATGCCACCATGCCCAGCTAATTTTTGTATTTTTAGTAGAGACGGGGTTTTGCTATTTTGGCCAGGCTGGTCTTGAACTCCTGACCTCAGGTGATCCACCTGCCTCGGCCTCCCAAAGTGCCGGGATTACAGGTGTGAGCCACCGCGCCCAGCTAAAGCTGGTGAAGGAATTGGGCATGATCATGTTCTTAACTGAGTGGTTTGTCACTCCATAAATAATAATTCTTATCCAGAAAGGCAAATACAGCCATTCTAGAAAAAAAAAAACAAAAAAACTCAACCTGATAATGAGGAAGACAGGAAGACAGACGAGGCTTTGCTCCTGAGGTCAAGACAGCTAGATGGTTTAGTACTTTTAACGCAGACAGAGCGTGCATTTCTCTTTTGTTTTCTAATTGGGTCTACCAACCAGGTAGATTTCAGTGTGCATTCAACAAATTGAGCGCCTACTGTGGCTCTACTTAACCAGTGGTTTCTTTCTTTTTTTTTTTTAGACGGAGACTTTCTTTGTCGCCCAGGCTGGAGTGTGATCTTGGCTCAATGCAACCTCCACCTCCTGGTTCAAGCAATTCTCGCTACCTCAGCCTCCCTAGTAGCTGGAATTACAGGCGTGTGCCACCACGCCCAATTATTTTATTTTATTTTATTTTATTTGAGATGGAGCTTTACTCTTGTTGCCCAGGCTGGAGTGCAGTGGTGTGATCTTGGCTCACTGCAACCTCTGCCTCCTGGGTTCAAGTGATTCTCCTGCCTTAGCCTCCCAAGTATTTGGGATTACAAGCGCCTGCCACCACGCCTGGCTAATTTTTTGTAGTTTTAGTAGAGATGAGTTTTCACCATATTGACTAGGCTGCTCTCAAACTCCTAACCTCAGGTGATCCACCCTCCTCGGCCTTCCAAAGTACTGGGATTACAGGCATGAGCCACTGGGCCCGGCCAAACAGTGGTTTCTAAAGCAGGGTTCTCATTGGAATCACTGGGGAAGCTTTCGAAAAATACAGTTTCCTACTCTGAGATTCTGAGTCAGTCAGTCTGGGATGAGGCCCTGGCAGCTGTATTTTCATTGAATTTGGGAAGCACAACCCTATACTTTGGTCAGTGCTGTGGGGATACAAAATGATTAGAACTCTCCTATCGTCTTGGAGGAGCCAACGATCTATTGGGGTTGGGAATATTAGACGCTCTGTAGTGTATGATCCATTAAGTTACTAAGACGAATCCAGAGCCTAAGTTGGAAAAAAGATGGAGTGGGATGGAGAGGCAAGCCTTTCCACTGTGTTTGTGGTTTTAGACGTAAAATTCACTTCTTGTCCTCAGGCCTTCAAAGGCCAAACATTTTGTCGAAGATTTGGGCAGGGAGTAGCATGCCAGGCCTGGAGGTTCTAATCCAAATCCCTCAGTTCATGGTTGAAGACACTGAGCTCTAGAGGCGACATGACCCGCCAGAGGTCACACAGCACACTGCAGGCGATGTGGCAAGGACCTCGGGCTTGGAGAGAGTCACAGCCGCTGGTGCCTTAGCACACCATGGACCGGAGCAGAGTGAGGGTTTTGTCACAGACTTGCTTTTGCAATCCTCGCCAGCCTGCTCAGCTGCTGCCACAGGGCTCAGGGGCTGTGGGTGGCATTTTTCTTCACCTCCACCTCTTGCATTTCCTCAGGCTGAGGGGAGTCACTGGAAAGGCTGTTACTCGTGGGGAACTGGAGCTACCTCTTGAAACGATTACTCAGTGCATCTCACACTAGGGTTCTACAGACCATCCTGATGGCACGGAGGTCTGGATCATTGCATACCGCAAGGGTGTCCCCCTCTGACCTATAATTCTCCTGTTTGGGAAAATCTAGTTAAAATAAACATCCAGAGAAATTGTTATCGTTGAAACAGAGAGAGTCAACATGTGGACCAGTGTACTAGCCAGGATTCTTCAGAGAAATAGAATAAACAGGATGTAAACAGAATAAACAGGAGGAGGCTCATGATGAGGGATTGACTCAGTGATTATGGAGGCTGAGACAGCCCGCGATCTGCTCTTTGCAAGCTGGAGACCTGGGAAAGCTGGTGATGAAATTCCAGTGTGAATCTGAACATCTGAGAACCAGAGGAGTGGATGGTGCAAATCTCAGTCCGAGGGCAGGAGAAAACCAATGCTCTAGCTCAAACATTCAGGCAGATAGCAAAAGAGACAAATTCCTCCTTCCTCTGCCTTTTTGTTCTACTTAGCCCCTCCACAAATTCGATGATGCTTTCCCACACTGGGGAGGCTATCTGCTTTACTGAGTTCACCAATTCAAATTCAAATGTGCTAATCTTTTTTTTTTTTTTTGGGACAGAGTCTTGCTCTGTCACCCAGGCTGGAGTGCAGCGGCTCAATCTCGGCTCTCTGCAACCTCTTCCTCCTAGGTTCAAACAATTCTCCTGCCTCAGTCTCCCGAGTAGCTGGGACTACAGGCACGCACCACCATGCCCAGCTAATTTTTCTATTTTTAGTAGAGATGGGGTTTCACCATGTTGCCCAGGCTGGTCTCAAACTCCTCACCTCAGGCGATATGCCCTCCTCGGTCTCCCAAAGTGCTGGGATTACAGTGGTGAGCCACGACCACACCCGGCCTCAAATGCTAATCTTATCCAGAAACAGTCTCACAGACGCATCCAGTTTAATTTGAGTATCACATGGCGTAGTGAAGTTGACACATAAGTGTAACCAACACAACCTTCAGCAGCGAAACTGCTGGTGAGGAGAGGGCAGCCGACGGAAACGTAGCCTAGGGGCAGGGTAGACAGAATGGAAGGGAACAAGCACTGGTGTTTTCAGGAAGCCAAAAAATTTGTCTCCCCTTGTTCTGGGGACAGAGGAGAGGGTGCTAGAAGATGGGATTTCTCCTGAATCTTTTCCTGTGTGGACTGGAGATTGTCTCTATCACCTCCTCTACCTACCTGTCACTGTCTTGAGTGGTGTTACTCAAAATGATTGTACCAAGGTGACATGGTCTAGGGAGGGCTCTGCTGCTGTGGCTATGTTCATTGGCTTATGGACTGCACATTTTTCACCTTTACAACATAGAGCAGTGTAATGAGCATCTCATCAGGTCCAGAGACAGAAAAGAGGTGGGTGGGTTAGCCTTAGAAATGAAGGACACACACAGAAATACACACACATACATCAAAGATGAAGAAAGCAGATGGATACCTTGAGTAACTAACTAGAGGACTTTCTCATCTCTTGGTAGTTGAAAACACGTAGAAGGGCAACATTGCTAAGATGAGGCTGTTTGTGAATTATGCCTCTTCTACTCCAGGCGCTACTGGGAGCTTTCAGAAAGAGGGCTATGAGGGCTTACCCAGCTCTCTCCCTTCAAATTAAAATTTGTCCAGTTGGAAACGCTGACAGGCAGCCTACAGGTTCAGGCCACCCTATTCTCAGTCAGGAAATTCTGAGGACACTTAATTCAGGAGCCCAGCAGATCCACCCACCACCTAGCCAGTCTTGCTGTGGACCGCTTTGACCTTATGGGCAGAGTAAGTGGGTTTCTGCCTTGTGGTACGAACCGTGCATCTCCCTGATGCTAATTTCAGGGGGTGTTTTCTTTCTCTTTCTTTCTTCCCTTCCCCTTCCTTCCTTCCTTCCTTCCTTCCTTCCTTCCTTCCTTCCTTCCTTCCTTCCTTCTTTCTTTCTTTC
>NW_012115154.1:3881564-3898508 GCF_000951035.1 Colobus angolensis palliatus
GTCTCTAACTCCTGACCTCAGGTGGTCCACCTGCCTCGGCCTCCCAAAGTGCTGGAATTACAGGTGTGAGCCACTGCACCCGGCCCAGATGGTGGTTTTCTATCTAGTTGCCCTAATCTAGACTTTCTGCCTGGTTCACTTACGGGCTAGTCCTGTCTCTCTAACACTAGGACCCTCATGTGTTCTTGCCAATTCTCAGGGTCTGGGGACCCATCCCCAAATCTAAACCCTCTGGCTTGGACTCTTGGTTTGTATATCCTATTGACGATGCGGGTGGTTCTATTGCAGATCAGGGAAGCCATTTAGCACCAGTGGTGGGCTGAGTAGTTGCCTCTGAAGGTGTCCATGCCCTAATATCTGGGTTATCCGAATGAATAAGTTGGGTGTTATATGACAAAGGGGACTTTGCAGATGTAAATAAGATTACCAACCTTAAAATAGGGATGTTCTCGTGAATTATCTGAGTGGGCCCAGTGTGATCACACAAGCCCTTAAAAGTGGAGAACATTCTCTGGCTGAAGCCAGAGAGGTGCAAAGGAAGAAAATGGCAGAGGAGATGCAGCAGAAGAGGAAGTCAGAGAGATTCCAAGTGTGAGAAGGATTTCACATGCTGTTGCCCGTTCTGAGCTGTAGGCACCCACGTGCAAGGACCTGAGAAAGGCCTCTAAGAGCTGAAGGAGGTCCTGCCTCCCATCCAGCAAGGAAACAGGGACAACCTCAGTCCTATAACTGCCAGGAGATGAATTTATTTGTCCAACAACCTGCATAGGTTTGGAATTGTATTCCTCAGTGTCCAGTAAGGACACCTTGGTTTTAGTCAGTGGGACCCGTATTGGACGTCTGACCTACAGAAACTTTGAAATAATAGCTTTGTATTATTTTAATCTGCTGAGTGTGTGGTAGTTTGTCGCAACAGCAGTAGAAATGGTGATATTTAAATAACACAAATATAATTACAATGGACACAAAGAATAAAACAACAACAGCAAAAAGATATTGAAGCCTCTTGCTTTCACAGCCGCAATGGCTGCCACCAACAAAAAGTTAAGGTGTCTACTGATCACACTTTTCATTTCCTGGGCTCATCACCCCTCCCCTAGAGGTATCCATATTTCTTCTAATGTCTCACATTCTTCTAATCCAGTAACTTCCTATCATTGCTAGAGATGTGCACGGTTTATTGTAAAACGAGAGGCATATCGTATAGCTACTATTTCATGCTGTTTGTTAATGTCTGTTAGCTTTACAGAACATTGCATTTGCTATATATAATAACTATACAAAGAAGTTATCATTGTCATGATTTTACAGATGAGGCCACTAATATTAAAACTCATGCAGGTTAGGGGATTTGCCCAAGATTGTATGTTCTTCAAGTGACTGGGGACCAGGATTCAAACTCAAGGTGGTTTGATTTCAAAGCCCATGTTCTGGACCTACTTTCTCCCATCGTTAAGGATGTTTGTCCCTTGGATTTACCTTTGCTTATTGTCTTCCCCTTGGAATGGGAGAGTATGATGGTTTTAAAGAGACGACACAAATTTCTTGATCTCCTTAGGAGGTAGAACTGAATTCCCCACACTTTGACTATGTGAGTCACTTGTAACGAATAGAATAAGGAGCAAGTGATAATGTGTGACTCTGACTAGGTCATAAAAGGCATTGGGACTTCTCACATTCTTTCTTTCCCTTGGATCCCTCACTCTGGGGAAATGCTGTGAGCAGCCCTTGGGAGAAGCTCACATGGGCAATTACTGAGGCCTCCGGCCAACAGCTAGTGAGACCCAGAGACTGGCCCACAACCATGTGACTGAGCTGAGAAGTGGATCCTGCAGCTCTGTAGCTCTGTGGCCCCAGCTGATATAGTGACTGCCACTTCCTATGAGACCCCGAGACAGAACCACCCAGCTAAGTAAGGCACTCTGGGTCCTGCCCTATGGAAAATGGAGATAATTACCATTTGTTGTTTCAAGCTGGGAAGTTTTGGAGTAACTCATTATGCAGCTATAGATAACTAATACAGGAAACATTCTTGCCCTCTTTCTGTTACTGAGCCTCAGAATTAAACTCTTTTATGGAATCATAAGTCTTAGAATTGAAAGGGCCTTTGGAGATTAAGTGGTTCAACTCCCTGGTCTATAGTAAAATAGATGCATGAAGGTTTACTTCCCAAGGCCATTGTGGGGATTAAATGAAGCAACACAAACAATATGTCCTGCTTATTGAGTTGAGTCAGTGTCCAATAAGAGCACGCTTCTCCCCTCTGAATGAGGAGACGAGGGCCTAAGAGGTTAGTGACCTGCCCAAGACACTAGGGCTAAGTGGCTGCAGAGCCTAGTCCTAAAAGCAATTCCCTATGGCACTGAGCCCAGCACTTCTACTACTGCTTTCTTTCCTCCTGCTTCTCTGCGTTTTAGTCGTTAAAGTCACACATGGGAGTACAGGTGGTACTCTGAGTACACTGAGAAGTGTGAGCAAAGTGTATGGGAAGGTGTGGAGACTACAACTGGCCAGGTACTGTAGGATGATGCTGAGATCACATTTGGTCTAAAAACGCCAAAGAGAATTGCTGGAGAGTCTCAAGCCAGCAGTGATGAGATGAAGCTGACATCAATGATGGGAGTGGTTGAGATGGAGAGAAGATGCGAGGAAGAGACAAGAAAGGCCAAGGAGGAGAGCATTTAGCAGTTTCCAGGGGGACACAGTGCCTGGCCCTTCCCTTCACCCCAGCATCTATCACAGCCCCCTTGCACAGAGTTGGCACTTGAGAAATGTTTGCTGTCCCTGCGGTTAGTCACGCTGTTGCCCTGCCTCGAATCCCTTCCCCTCTCCTGTCCCATGTGCTAATCCTTGTCCTACCCAGTCTTCAAAATGCAGCTCAGGTACTGCCACCTCCACACACCAGCATCAGCCTCTGACTTTGCATAATCATAAACTATTTCACCTTGGACTTGCTCTGTGATAGCCGATTTCTCATAGAGCTCCCCTTCCCAAGACAGGCAGGGGCTCTGGGTCTGGAACAGAGCCAGCCCGCCCACCCAGGCCTTATGTTCATTTATAGACTCTGATTCTCCTTTTGTGGGTGCAGGTCACTGGCCTGCTCTCCCTGGTTAGCCCCAGTGGTGTGGGGTTTTGGGGAGGAGATGCAGGCAGAGGGTTGGGACTGTGGCAATATCGTGCTTTTTATAATATGAATGTCATCACATTCATATTGTAAAAAGACTTCCACATCAAATATCTCAGTGTGTGCTATAAAGTGTGGTCTTTTAAAAATGTTTTGTTTTTTAATAGTTTTTTTGTAGAGATGAGGTCTCACTATGTTGCCAAGAGCTGGTCTCAAACTTCTGGCCTCAAGCAATCATCCCACCTTGCAAATCACTGGGATTACAGGCATGAGCCACTGTGCCTGGCCACGTGTTTTTAAAACTTTTTAAGCTATGAGATGCTGAGAACACAGAGGGGACCAGTAACGTACCCAGAACCTCACAGAGAGTCCCCCTTGCCGACAGCTCAGCTGGCAACTGGACAGGCGGCTGTCTTGGCTGGGGAGAGCCGTGAGTGTTTGAGCCTGGGCCACTCATGATGTTGGCTGTGTGCATGGCCCTGTTGGTGTCCCACAAATGTGAGACTCTTCTGTGCCTGGGAGTTCTCTCTGAGCCTTGGGTTTTCAGTGGCCCAGTCCCTCTGTGGTGAACTTCATCTTATGTGGGCTTCAAAGTCATCAGGTAAGGGAAAAGTCTCAGATTCAAAACCGTCTTTGGAAAATCTCTGATGTTACCATGAAACCCTTGAGCGTGTAAAATCCTGTGCTAAATTATGTGTCATGAACGTCTAATGCAGAAAGTAATATCCAGTGGGTAATACGAATGAATCTTGCTCTGTTTCCCAGGCTGGAGTGCAGTGGCATGATCTTGGTTCACTGTAACCTCCACCTTCTGGGTTCAAGCCATCCTCCTGCCTCAGCCTCCTGAGTAGCTGGGACTGCAGGTGTGCGTCACTACGTCCAGCTAACTTTTGTATGTATATAATTTTAGTACAGTCAGAGTTTTACCATATTGGCCAAGCTTGTCTTGAACTCCTGACCTCAAGTGATCCGCCTGCCTTGGCCTCCCAAAGTTCTGGGATTACAGGCATGAGCCACTGTGCCCGGTCCCACAGCATCTTAAATATAGAAAGGGATCTTTAGACACAGGAATTACAGGCTGTAATTAGGTGACCAGCTGTCCCAGTTGCCTGAAACTGTATTGGTTTTAGCACTGAAAGTTCTGCATCTTGGGTAACACCAAAGTCCCGGGCAAGCCAAGACAGTGGTTGCTTTACGTCAGCATTAAGAGCCACTCACATTGTAAAGGACCCATGGGAACTGAGGCTGACAGTGGAGCTCATGATTCCGTGTGGACTGGAGGACAAATTACCCTGCAATTTCTTCTCTCTTTCCCTGTCCCTCCTCCTACTCACAATGCATGTAATTGAATTCGCATTAGCTATATAAAATATCCTTAAGATATAATTCCTGGATTCTACCAGAAAAGCAGCCCAAAACACAGGCTTTTCTAATGCTGAGTCCTTGACATCATGTGCATATAGAAAGTCAGTACCTGTGTCTGGGTTTGTGAATGGTGTGTGCGTGTGTGTGTGTGTGTGTGTGTGTGTGTGTAAGGTGGAGCGTGGTACAGCAAGGAGCAGCTTTTGACAGGTCTCGTGGATTCCCCTGCTTGCAAGCTTCATTCCACCAATTGCTTATGAGTGGAGTTTACACTTTCCCTGGCTGAGGTTGCTTCTTGAGTTGGGATGTCTCGCAGCAGCAGTTGGCCAGTGCCACGGGGCACATCTCCCTGTCTTATCTTGCATGGAACAGGGGAGGGCTGCTCATAGAAGGTGGCTGGCATTTACACTCTTAATTCGGCTTTGGAATCTGTGATCTGTCATCAAATCCACACCTTTTGCTTTGTTTCAGAGTTGCCTGGACAGGAGGTCACTTGGGAAGGTTTCTTCTCCCTTATTCTCTGCCTGGAATTGTCTAGGGATTGCTGGCTGATGGTAAGAGGGTTTTGATGGGGGAGTAAAGTCTAGTTCTGTCAAAGAGCATTTGTAGGTTAGGGACAAACTGTTGTTCAGTTGGAAGAGGGGCATTGAAGCAAATGGATTCATGCATTGTTCCTGCTCTGATATCTTAAAAGTGGATGGAGGGTGTTTATAAAGAAAGCAAGGGATCAGGAGTCTAACCCAGGAGTCAAGAAGGGGATGAGACAGGATCGGTCAAATGGCCAGTGGCAGGAACAAGCATGACAGGCAGTTGTGACAGTGTCTTCCATCCAGCTAATGTGTCTGCTAGAAGACAGTGCAAAAACCCTCTAGCTGGGACTCTGTGCAAGCCCAGAATTTATGCTCCATCCTCTCCTCTTCTTTTTCCTCTGAGAAACAGTCTTGGATGACCCTCTTGGTCTGTATTCTCACGCTAGTGTTATTAACGGCCTGGTCATCTAATTAGTCTTTTCTTTTTTGGTAGGTTAACATGTAATTAGGCATTTCCTCATTATCTTGAGGAATACAGGAGTAGCATCTAAAAGTCATCTTCTATAAATGGATCTAAAGGAGGCTGAGAGACAAGGCAGGGAGCCGGGCATTAACCAAGGATGGCAGAAAGGCTATAGGGATGAGCTGCCTCATGGCACATTTGTTTCTGGCATCAAAGAATGAAGGAAATAGTGGAAGTTATTGTTGCTCCATGTTCTGTGATGTGATCTCTTTTGGGCCAACATGAGTTACAGCTGTGGTTAGATGGCTTCTGCAAAGCACTGCTCATAAAGTCCCGTGTTGCCATAAATCATTCCATTCTCATTAGGCCTCCCTACTCAAAACCTGCCCAAAGCACTCCACAGGCTCAGTGACTCCCTAGAAACATCTCAGCTTGGTTTCAGCTCCCCATGTGCAAGGTTTTTATCATCCACCATCCTCACCATCACTCTTACCATCACCATCATCCTGACCATCATCACCATTAGCACTTTTTTTTTTTTTTTTTTTTTTTTTGAGACAGAGTCTCGCTCTGTTGCCCAGGCTATAGTGTAGTGGCACAATCTTGGCTCACTGCAACCTCTGCCTTCTGGGTTCAAGCTATTCTCCTGCCTCAGCCTCCTGAGTATCTGGGACTACAGGTGTACAACACCACATCCAGCAAATTTTTATTCTTTTTTTAAGTAGAGACGGGGTTTTACTGTGTTGGCCAGGCTGGTCTCAAACTCCTGGCCTCGAGTGATCCACCTGCCTTGGCCTCCTAAAGTGCTGGGATTACAGGTGTGAGCCACCGTGTCTGGCCCTATGATCATTTCTTGAGCACTGTTGTAAGCTGATTACACGTATTATTTCATTCAATCCTCGTAATAACCCTAACATTATCTCCATTTTAAAGATTTAAAAAAAAAAAAAAAAAACTAGGTCCAAAGAAATCAAGTGATTTGCTAAGTTCACAAAGCTAGTAAGAGACAGTGCTGGGATTTGGGCCCAGGAAGCGAGACACAGAGCCTGCTCCTGCACTCCTTACTGCACCTTCTTGACTTCATGATTTTACATCTGGTACTTTTGTTAGCTAGTTGTGAACAGGAAATGCTGTTTTGACTTGGATGGATAAGAGCTTGGAGGTCCTACATTTTTTTCCATTTAAGCTTGCCTCCAAGGACAGGTCTGAATTAAACTTCCCAATTGACAATGGCATTGGAGATTTGTGACATCATCATCAGAAACTATTAAGCGTCTCCCTCCAATGAGCAAGCCAGAGTAAGTTTTACAGAGTCCCAGACTGTGCCAAAGAACCTGCCTTCAGACAAGTACGATAAAAATTTAAAGAGTTATACCTGCTGTGAGAGAAGTTATAAAGCTTGGTTGAATTCTTGGGTTTATTATATAAGTCAGACTACCTGTCTTTTTGGGCACCACGATATTCACAACTGTGTCCAAGTTAAGGGCTCGTGCATTTTAGAGATGGGAATGAGGGACGGTTCACAAAGTGGAACCAGGGAGAGCAGATGTAGAAACCTTACATCTGGGATTACCAGGGTTCTTGAAGACTGTAGATCTTCTCATTTGCTTAGTCAACAAGTAACTCCATATAGAAGCCTGGCCTACTGCTAGTTCTTGGACTATCATGAGCAAGAAGGCAACCCAATCTGTGTGAATAATGGGAAACCCAACTGAAGAGTGTTTTTTGAGATGTTTCTGTTTGTGTTTCGATGCCAAATGTTGAAAGCAGAAAGTTGGTTTTGTTTTGCTATAGCTGCTGATGCCAGGAGACGTGGAGCTGCAAGTTCCCTGCCACGTTCTGGCTAATGGCCAGCAGCGAGGAAGGAACATTTGGGGCACTGCTGGTGGGCATCAGCACATGGACTGACTCCGCACAGACATGCTCAGAGCAGCCCTCTGGATGCCTGACCCCTGCCTCTGTTTCTCAACAGACATGGCCTTTGTCACCAGAGTGCTCAGCCCATCTCTACTGGGACCATCGTTCATCTAATTGTCCCAGTCAGAAATCTTGTGCAGTCTTTGATTTCTTCCTCTTCCACATCACCCAGATATCTCAAATACATCCACTTCCTCCCATTTCTGCTGCTAATGCAGAATTCCAGACAGCAACATTTCTCACCAGGACAACCACACCAGCTGCTTACTTGTCTCCTACTTTCTCTCCAGTTCCTTCCATTTATTTTTTCTCCTCAGAGTAGCCTAGATATTTTTTTAAAAAAGATATATTATACCATATGACACTCCTTCTGAAAACACGTCAATGGTATTCCATTACATGTTGGAAAAAAGTCCAGATCTCATAGTATGGCTGTCAAGGTCCTCCCTTGTCCAGGCCCTGCCCACCTTCCCAACCCCATCTCCCCGATCCAGCCCCTGCCCACCTTTCCATTTCCATCTTGTTCTACTCCCCACCATCTCACTCATGTCACTTGGGCCACTCTGACTGCTTTGTATTCCTTAAATTCATGCAACACTTCCCATACCTGGTCTTCTGACACATTGTTCCCTCTGCATGGGACACTTTCCCTCCTGAATGCTTGCATGGCTGGCCTATTTTTATACTTCAGGTTTTGCCTTAAATATTTCCTCCTCAGCAAGGCCTTCCCTGAGTGATCTCCTCTCGGCTCCATCATTGTGCTTTGTTTCTCTCTGGCACTTAGCATGCATTGAAATCACACATACATTTGTTTATGTTCTTGTTGAATACCTGTCTGCTCTCTGCACTGAAGTTCAGTGAGGAAAGGGCTATGTTAGTTTTGCTCAGCATTAGTTTATTTTGGGAATCCTAGCATAATGTCTTAAAGAATGTGTTTTATAAATATTTATTGAATAAATAAGTGTTTATTTCAATGAGGTTCTATTGTCCTTTTGTATGGAGGCTAGCCCAGCTTGCTAAATGCTTGTGCCCAGGCATGAGTGAATATTAAACAGAAAACAAAAAAGATAGTTTTTTAAAATTAGTTTTTAAATTTCAACAGTTTTTGGGGTAGAGGTGGTTTTTGGTTGCATGGAAAGGTTCTTTAGTGGTGATTTCTGAGATTTTAGTGCACCTGTCACCTGAGCCATGTATATCATACCCAGTATATGCAGTCTTTTATCCGTCACCCCCCTCCCAACTTGCCCCCGACCAAGTCCCCAAAGTCCATTATATCACTCTTATGCCTTTGCGTCCTCATAGCTTAGCTCCCACTTAGAAGTGAGAACATATGATATTTGGTTTCCTATTGAAAGTGTGTTTTGTGTTTGGTGACTTTTCCCCCAGTCCCTCTTTGTCTCTGTTAATGAGCTCAAGATATGAGGTAGAAGAGGTCTGGAAGCCATTTGCCTTTCAGACCCTTTCAATGAGGCACAAAAAGAGGTGCTTCTGGGGATGGAGAAGAAAGAGAGCTCGATGTAGCAGGCGTTTGGCATATGGAGAGCAGGTTGGCCCCAGAAGGGATCCTTCTAGGATCATTTAAGATAATTTGCTTCCAGCCCCTGTGGCCGTCCCCTCCGCAGAAGAGTGGCAGACGGCCTGGCATCTGGAGAATTCAGAGGACTCTGAGTTAGGCAAATGAGCAACCTGCTCAGTTCCTTCTTTGCAGGGGAAAATGAGTGACTCCTAGTTGCTGGGGGAAAGAGCAAGGCTGGCAGAGGTTGTATCTGTGTCACTCCCACCCCCAGTGACCTTGCCAGTTAAGCCCTCCTCCACCACATGGAGAGTCCCATCACTGGAGACAGAGCCAGTCTCACTGAACTCCTTGAATCCCAGCCACAAGTAGAATCTGGTCATCAGCAGTTGCTCACAGGCCCCACTCTGGGCGCCTCTCTATGTCGTTGGCTCACTAGAGTCACAGGGTCACCGTTTCTATGTAAGCTGTGTCAAAGACTGTGACTTCACACAGTCTGAGAGTGGTCGCTGACAGCTGATCTAACAGTGAGATGACAGTGACATACATTTAAATTGGGGGCCCTTAAGCCAGAACTTCTCTCCTGTCCCTTAAAGAGAAAATAGGCAAATCAACCACAGAGAATGGCTCTCCCATCCTGCTGTATCTCAGGGAGTCCTGGGGATACCGATGTCTGTGCTGACCAGTGATTTGCCGAATACATGCTTTTACAGTGTGGCTTTGTCTTTGTAATAAAACAGTGTCAAACTGTGCATTTCAATAACAAGGCACAGATGTGATTTCTGAGCCATCAGTGGAAATGGATGATTGGACAAAATGATGCTACGGGATATCTCTCACTGGGAGAGATTGTGTCCCTATCTGGGCTGGTACTTATGGAGGGTCTATGATTCATATTTATGTCAGAAGAACTGAGTCAGGCTGTGCTGTGCTCTGGGAAGATGCAAAAAGTAAGACAAAGGAACAGGAGCCAGTGTTTTTCAAGGTCCTGTAAAGATCCAAAGGTAGTTTTAGGCACTTGATGAAGATTGGCTTAATTTAGTCCAACGAGATTGTTCCTGATCCTCTTGGGGAATCCTACTTCCCATCTGCCTGGCAAGGGAGCAAGAGGCAGAGTGTGGCCAGAAAACTGATTTTCAAAAGGTTGGAGCAAATAAGGTTGGGGAAACAACACTTACACCTCGGAGATGACTCAAAAAGTTGGGATTCAACATGCTGACCCAGTCATGATCTGCACCAATGGCACAGGCTCTCCTTGGCTTGCACTCATGGCTTTGCAGCTGTGTTGCAGCTCCAGCAAGAGTAAAGAAGCTGTAAATATATCCCAGGTACTTTTTTTCCCCTACAACAGAGGTTCTCAAATGAGCAACCACAGGATGCAAGGCTGGCCACCCTGTTTCTGATTGAGTACGGCTTAGGATGAGGCCTGAGAATGTGCATTTCTAACAAGCTCCCTGGTGATGCTGCTGCTGCTGGTCCAGGGATCTCACTGAGAGCCTGTGCTCTGGAGCACCCTGAGGAAGGAGGCCTAGCTCAGCATTTGCAAAGGGCCAGGTTTTTCTGGGTCGTGTGTTCTTCCAGTTGCTTTCCTCTTCTCATTTCCCCACTCATTACTGAGCAGGCTGACAACAGTAAGGACAACTGCAGATTCACTTTTCCTTCTGATGTGTTATAATTCAATCCTCTCAGCACTTTTTACCACGTTTTTATTTTCTTCCTTAAAAAAAAAAGGAGGGCCCCAGCATCCTTGAAGACAGATCCCTTTTTAGCTTTGCTTTGGGGGGATTCTCGCTGCCTGTAAGGCAAACATCTTAGGGAGTCCCGTCTCCTGTGTCTGGTGGGGAAGCAGTGAGTAAACAGTCACTCTGTTCTCAAAGGTCAGGCTGAGACCCGGTGTCTAGCAGCACCGGGTCCTCAGACCACTGCTATTCTCATGGCAAATGTTGAATACCAGCACTCGGGGAGATGCTAACGCAGGTCAAGATGGTGCCAGGCGCAGGGAGGCTGTTGAAAATGTTGATTTAATTAGTTAGATGCAGTGAGGGATGCAGGGACGGCTGCTCAAGGGGTTCTTATATTTCCATATCTGGGATAAAACTGTCCTCTGTAGCAACAAACTTAATTCCAGATCCTGGTTTTATAAATTGCCTCTACCGGACAGAGGGGTGAAAGTCATTGTGAGAGTATAGGCTCAATTCTTTGAAGTCTCACTCATAAAAAGGGCATAATGAGAGTCTCATCGTCCAAGGGAGAGGGCGCTTTGAGCATTTAGCACTGGGCCTGGTGTGTGGTGAGCCCCATGACTGGCGGCTGCTCCTCTTGGGGATTTGCAAGTCCAGGCAGCTTGTTACAAGTGGTGGGTCAGAGCAGCGCTGATGTGCTCGGGGAACAGGGTCTTCCTCTACTCCTCTTGGCACAGGAACGTGGCAGACACTGGCAGGCAGCAGGATCTGGTTATTAACTGGAGCCTGAACAGTCACGCAGGGCTACAGAGACTCCCAGTGAGGCTTAGTGTCCGGAGTCACTGTGCAAGGTGTTTGTCCCTAGGAAAATCATGGCCTGGACTTTACAGAACTCAGAGAAGTAGCAGGGATGAGGATGCCACCCAGGTGTTTGGACTAAATGCCAAAGGTGAGTGGACCCCCACAGCTGCCCTCCCTCCTCCTGCCTCACCTCAGCTTTGTGCCATGCCTTCAGGGCACACTTCTGCTGCTTCATGGGTGTCGCTGTGGTGACAGGTGGGAGAGAGGACAGCTTGAGGTTGTGACATGCCAGCCACTCCCACATCCAGGGGGCCTTGGGGATCCCAGAGGCTGGGAATTAAGGACAGTGGGGACATAGGCCAGTGGGTCCTGGGGTCCTGATTTGGCATTTGATAATTCCTTGCTCAAGGTATTCACTGTGCCTGCTGGGCAGAGCTCCTGGAGCCTCCTCTTGGATTCCTCTCCAGGGAATTTCACTTCAAAATTGACCTTCTTTTGTCTCCATCTTTCAGGACCCCAAAGACTCTCAGTGTGCTCCCACATCCCCAGAGCCGTGGTGGGAGTAACCTGGGGTCTCAGCCTGGGTTCCCAAGGCCGGGCAGCCGTGGGCTTCCACCACAAGGAGAAGGAGCAGACAGGTGCTGTCTGTGACAAGAAGGAAGTGCCGCTCCAGGCAGAGCCCTGTAGTGGGCTCTCGCGAGCCTGGTTGCTCCTTTGGCATGGTGTGTTTGCACTGGAGGCTTGTTTCTTTGAAAACAAAATTACTGTAACCATTTTCCATACAGGAAATGGCAAACACCCAGTGCTGTGAGTGAGTTAGGCTCCTTGCGTGTGGGTGGATGAGAAAGAGCAGAGCCTTGGAGAACTAGCACGTTCCTTCTCTGGTTGCTCCCCAGGCTCTGCCTGGCTTTGTCCAAGGTGGGCGGGATGCCTCCATGGAGGAAGCCAACAAGTGTTTCCTTTTAGTCTCTTTCCAAAGAGTCAGTGTGGCAGTTTTAGAATCTCCTGCGATGTGTGCGTCTGTGTGTGTTGGGGGAGAAGGGGGAGTGTTGTTATTAAACTTAAGGCCGTAGATATTTTGATATGCAACTGACTTCCTCTCCCTCCCGTACCACTGAGAATCCCTTTGTGTCATGAGAGTTGTTACTCCTAGGACATGTTGTGCTTGTGAATGACTTGGAGGCAGAGGCAAGGTAGAGAAACACTGCCTGCATTCATTCATTCATTCGTTCACTCCAAATCACTTACTGAGTCCCTGCTATGTACCCGGTACCCTCTTTTTTTCTTTTCTTTTCTTTTCTTTTCTTTTCTTTTTTTTTTTTTTGAGATGGAGTCTTGCTCTGTCACCCAGGCTGGAGTGCAGTGGCGCGATCTTGGCTCACTGCAAGCTCCACCTCCCGGGTTCACGCCATTCTCCTGCTACAGCCAACTGAGTAGCTGGGAATACAGGTGCCTGCCACCACGCCTGGCTAATGTTTTGTATTTTTAGTAGAGATGGGGTTTCACCATGTTAGCCAGGATGGTCTCGATCTCCTGACCTCATGATCTGCCCGACCAGGCACCCTCTTAGGCACTGGGGATACTGACATGTAGTAGGCTGAAAGAAAGCACTTGCTAACATCCGTGGAGAACTTGCCATCCAGGCGAGCCTGTGAGAGCCTGACTGGAGAGAAAAAGGGGCCGATAACCCTCAGTTAACTTTGGAGGCCATCACTGTCTCTCTGGGACTGTGCCCCATATAAGATAGTTGGAAGTCAGGGATATTCAAGGCATCTGCACTAGAGTTGTTTTCACTCAGTTGACTAGAGCTGGGTGTGCAGAAACCTGGGTTATGTGTTTAATCTTCAGAGTGATCAGGTGACTGACCAAAGAGGAAAAACCCGTAGGCAGACATCTTACAAAGTATGTCCTTGGTTCTGGAGGATGAGGCTCAAAGCAGCCCAACACACAATACACGTCTGAAAACAAAGAACTCAAATGGGAGTCACAGATGTGAACTGAAGGTCTGCAGTGAGTTGTATCCAGGGAAGCTGCCTGACTGCATTGATAATGGTATTGAAGGCCTCCCCAAGGTCGAGGGTTTACCCCTAGCTTTATGGGTTCAAAGCCTGATTCAGTCAGGATTATGACAGCAGATCCAATGCTTGAGAAAGATTTGCTCTAAACAAATGTATATACTTGTGGCTCAAATCAGATACTGAAAAATGCAACTATCATGCAGATAAAATACATTGTAATGGCTCACACCTATCTCGTCCTATAGAACAATCTTCATGTCGATTGTCAATAGCAGGTTGTTTGGTGAGGAGCTTGGAATCGGAACAAGGTGCACTAGTTAGATGGTTTATCAGCCTCAAGTTGTAAGAGACTGAAGAATCATGGCCAAATATGGGATATAGGGCCCACAAGCTCTGGTGAACTTGAAATGGGCTGGGATGTCACACCCAAGGTGTGATATCCCAGAAAACTTCTTTTCTGATGGCATGATCTAGCTTCATCTGTTCATACTTTCAGTTCAGTCTTATAGATTTGGGAGTCATTCTATCTTTTTCTGGAGACTTAGGCTCTCTACTGTGGTCTTTCTTGCATCAATCTTGCAGTTTAACAGGACAACCTTACCTCCCCTGGAACTTTTTTGTTGTCCTTGTATATAGACAAACAAAAAAAAAAATTATGTGCCATCCTCAAGCAAAAAGACCAGCCCATTGATCACTGATTTTAAATTGGTTGACTCAGGTTAGAAATTCTTCTTCTTCTTATAGATGATAGAACTTTGTCAGTAAAGTGAAGGAGGCTGACTTACCCTGAGGCATTTGATTAGTGAGTTTCATATTACTGTGTCACCAGAGAGTTCTTTTGAGGTGCTGAGTGAAATGTGATTATATCTCTTTGTTGTTTTTAAGCCACAAAAATGCTGGGAAGTTGTCTCAAGGTTGGACTGATAGGCATTTCTGGGCTAAGGTAGCTCATATCATCTAAACTTTATCAATCTCACCCTTTATCTGACCAAGAAAATATTTGTCTCTTCTCTGGCTCTTTTGTAGCTGATGCCTTTCCAATCATGTCAATTTCATGTCAATTTTTACATTTTCCCCAATAGTCTCCATATACATTTATTAACCATGGCCTTTTTATGTTTCTATTATGAAGTCTTCTTAGGCCAACTCGTTCCTATTTTAGCCCTTTCCCTGGGGGTGATATTCAACATACTTAACTTGTGCCGTGCACTATGGAGGCTGTAGCTTCCCTGGGTGGCCATGAAGGCCAACCAGGCTGTTGGTCAGGCAGCCACCCCCTCAGGGGACCAGGGGGACACTGAGTGTCTGCCAGGGTCTGGGCTTATTTTGACCAGGGGGACCTGTAGTGATGGGGCAGAGGTGCAGGAGCCATGGTGGGATGGGGGATGTCTGGTGGGCTGGTGACCTGGTAGGTGCCACAGTGGTTTCCAACTGTGCCCACCAGGGTTCTGGGAGCCAGGGCAGCCAGATGGTGGTGTGGGAGGCACGAGGGAGCTCATGGCATTAGGTATTTACCTACTGATTCCATCTGCCCTTTCCCTCCCTCATTGTAGCTTTCAGTTTCCCAGTGTTTTCTAACAGATTCTCAAACTGAATCTCAAATGCACACACAAGGGAACTATCCTCTTTCTTGTTCCCCTGTCCTTGGAATTTTCCTACTTTTCAAAAATACAGAAAAAGAAACGGAAAAGATGCCTTTGACTGACATCAGAAGAAAACATTAGTAAATTAGCCAACTATAATCTATTATTTAATTAGATCCCAAATCCTCACAACCATTGTTTTAATGATTTTTACTGGACCAGGCCATATGGAACTCACATGTGATCCAAGTCCCTAAGGCCTGACAGTCCCCTCCCTTCCCTTCCTGGCCTCCAACCACTGTTGCTACTTCTCCCACCTGCCCCCCGCCCACCCCCAATAAGCCTGTTTGGAGTCTCTATGGACGAGCAATATCTTTGCTGGGAACAGCTGCAGGAATCCTTCCAGCTGGGTACCCCTGTGCTTAGGGTCCCATTTACTTCCAACCTAGTTGGATGTGATTGATTCCTAACTCATCATGCTCTCACCCTGTGCCCCACATATCAGAGGGGATGGGTAATGATGGTGTGAGGCAATGACTGGCTTCTTTGTTAGTGCCTTTAGCGGGCACAGACACAGAACACCACTGGGGACGCAGTCATCGTGTGTCTCCTCATTTCCGTCTTCGACAGGCATCAGGACAGAATACCAGAAGACTGGGCTGGTCTGCGCTGCCATTACAACACCACGCAAATAGCTCCAAGCTCATGCGGTTTTTATTATGGCCAATGCCAACTAGTTTCAATAGAAGAAAACCCTCCAGGCTGTGGCGGCAGATTTCTTTCTAATGTCGGCTAGACATTTCATAAGACGTCTCTGGTCCCAAAGGAGCTCAGAAGAGAGTGGGGCTGGCTGATGGAGGGCATTCTGATTCCTAGAAAAACATCCTGGAAACATGTTCCTTTCATGGAGATCAGTTTTCAAAGTCTGGAAGACGCTTCACCGCAGAGAGAGGATGTGGCTGCTAGTCAGTAGGAGAAGAAAACATTTTGCCTTTGTTTATTCTCATCTCTTGCTTTTCCTCTTTTTTTTTTCTTCCTGGTCCAGGGATCACAAACTGGATGCCAAGAGGCTGAACCTGGTCTTCAGCTGTCTTTTGTCTGGCCAGCACAGTTTCTGAACTTGCATTTGAAGACCTTCAGCTGGGTGTGTCTCTAGTCCAGCAGAACTCACACATGTGCTACCTTTCTGGTCTTGGGAGTCATTTGAGTTTATCCACCCGTCGCCTTTATGCCAGGCATAGAACCATGACCCAACTAAATCTGTTCATTCATGACTGATTCTCATCCTTTCAGGACACATTTCAAGGTCATAGAAAATGTCTCTTGGCTGGGCGCGGTGGCTCAAGCCTGTAATCCCAGCACCGTGGGAGGCCGAGACGGGTGGATCGCGAGGTCAGGAGATCGAGACCATCCTGGCTAACACTAAAAAAATACAAAAAACTAGCCGGGCGTAGTGGCGGGCGCCTGTAGTCCCAGCTACTTGGGAGGCTGAGGCAGGAGAATGGCATAAACCCGGGAGGCGGAGCTTGCAGTGAGCTGAGATCTGGCCACCACACTCCAGCTTGGGCGACAGAGCGAGACTCCGTCTCAAAAAAAAAAAAAAAAAAAGAAAATGTCTCTTTATCTGTGGGGAGAGCCCATTAGCAGAGCGCATCAGCCAACAAGGCCAGAGGGCCATGCCCATGCCATTGGAGGCTTCCGTGGTGTGACCCCGCTCCAGGGCACTGTTCCCATGGAGAGTAGCACATGCGGAGCCCCCGGAGTGCAGCACGGGCTGTGGTTGGTAAGGATGCTTTTGGCTCTAGCCTGTTGGGTTTGGTCATTATTATACTGCCCTGGTGGTATGCAAAGCTCATGCCCACCTTGTCAGGGGTTTCAGTGGATAATAAAATCAAGACTATAGCCGGGTGCAGGGGCTCATGCCTGTAATCCCAGCACTTTGGGAGGCCAA
>NW_012115154.1:3898558-3937653 GCF_000951035.1 Colobus angolensis palliatus
GCCCACCTTGTCAGGGGTTTCAGTGGATAATAAAATCAAGACTATAGCCGGGTGCAGGGGCTCATGCCTGTAATCCCAGCACTTTGGGAGGCCAAGGAAGGCAGATCACCTGAGTTCAGGAGTTCGGGACCAGCTTGGCCAACGTGGCGAAACTCCGTCTCTACAAAAAATACAAAAATTAGCCAGGTGTGGTGGCAAGTGCCTGTAATCCCAGCTACTCAGGAGTCTGAGGCAGGAGAATCGCTTGAACCTGGGAGGTGGAGGGTGCAGTGAGCTGAGATCATGCCACTGCACTCCCGCCTGGGCAGCAGAGCAAGACTCCGTCTCAAAAAAAGACTACAATCTGGAGAGATGAATGGGAAGCTGCTCACCCAGGACTCCCTAGTTTGGACCTGGTCGGCAGCTCTTGCAGGTAGAATCCAACATCTGCATGCTTGTGGAAGACGCATCAAAGCTTTGGGGGTCCAAGAGGGTGCCCAGGCCCAGGAAAGTGTGGCTGAGAGTGCAGAGACCTTGAATGTGAGCCCAGCTTCCCAGCCTCTGTCCCCTAGCCCAGCCCAAGACTGCAATGAATAGTCTTTTTCTCATTCTCTCTGTCTCTAAAATCTTTTCCCATGTGAGGAGGGAACTGCCAGCCTGACTGGCTGGCCTCTTATTCTCAATTTCCCCAGGAAAGAAGGGGTTAGGGAAAGTTTAGCCAGGGAGAGCAATTCATTTCAAAAACTCAAACTAACCTGTGTTCGCCTTTCTGACCTCCAGACTATTTTAATCTTGTAAGCGGTAATGATGTGTGTGGAGAACAATTTTGTTGTTTACTGAGGCAGTTGAGTGATAATTGCAGAGAAAGGAGAAAGCGGAAGGCTTGTTCCACATACTGTATTTCTCGCTGTCGTTCTCTATGCTAATAGAGGCCCTAATGTTGTGTCTTGTGAATTAAGATGACAGACCAGGAGAGGGGGCGCAGCAGGGGATGAGAGACTGAGGGAGGCAAGACTAAAGAAAAATCTGGACCACTCCCACCACCACCAAGAAGTGGGAGTGGAATTGGACTGACACGGTGTTGATGCCAGGGTGGGTACAGGGTAAAGAGGGTGTGCTATATCCATAGTTCTCTGCCCACAAGATGGGGTTCCGGTTCTGCAGGCTTTATCTGAAATAAAGCCATGGATGGAAAGTTCCTTCTGGTGTCAGATCAAAATGTTTTCTGCTGTACTGTGAAAAGGATAAAGATAGACCACATGGGATAAATGTAAAATGATTTGATGATATTCTACCTTCTTAGATTCACCCATTTGTTCATTTTTGTGCGACGACAGTTCATTAAACATTTATTGTGCTTGAAATATCAACCCATATTTCTCTTTAATAATGTATATTCCTTAGATTAGCTTCTTGTCACCGACAGATATAGAATTTAATTATTTATTATTTACTTATTTTTAATTGATCTTCTGTTGCCTATATTTAAGGTGTACAACATGATGTTTCGGCACACATATACACAGTGACATGATTACCACAGTCAAACAAAGGTACATATCCATTGCCATCCATAGTTATCTTTTGTGTGTGTGTAGTAAGAGCACTTCAGATGTATCTCTTAGCACATTTTCAGTAGATCATACAATGGTTGGGTTTGGTCATTATTATACTGCCCTGGTGGTATGCAAAGCTCATGCCCACCTTGTCAGGGGTTGAGTGGATAATAAAATCAAGACTATGGCCGGGTGCAGGGGCTCATGCCTATAATCCCAGCACTTTGGGAGGCCAATGGACTGTGGTTACGAACCACAGTCCTCCTGCTGTGCATCAGACCTCTAGGCTTATTCATCCTACACAACTGCAACTTGGCACTCTTTGACCTACTTCTCCCCACTTCCTCCTCCTCCCTTCCTCCAGTAACCACTGTTCTCTATTTATCTGACTTTTAAAAAGTATTCTGCATATTAGTGAGATCATACAGTATCTTTCTGTGTCTGGCTCATTTCACTTAGCACCGTGTCATCAGCTTCATCCATGTAGCAAATGGCAAGATCTTTAAAGATATTGCCTTAAGGCTGAATACTTTTCTATTAGATACTGAATTTATCAACATCCCGCTGTATGTAGGAGCCTATACATACATTGAGATCAGAAGTTGGAGTACAATAGACAGTCTCACTGAACTAAGAGAGAACATGTGTCCTGCAGCTGAAAGATGCTTTGGATGCAAGGGAACAAATGTGGATAGGTTACAGATGATGTCATGGCTTGGTGGAACTGCCTGCAAAACAGGCTGGGACATGAAGAGGTGAGGCTGGTGGGGAGCACAGGGGAAGGTACCGGAGCCACAGAGGACTTGGCCTGTGGGTCAGTTCACCCCTGCTGGGTTATATAGGTTGGGCTCCCAGAGCTCTTCCACAACGTCCCCCAGGGGTAGGGATCAGTGGATAGGGTAGGCAGTTGAATCAGCATCTCCAGTGGTGGAGATAGGACTTCTCATTTTTTCTTTTTTTTTTTTGAGGCGGAGTCTCACGCTGTCGCCCAGGCTGGAGTGCAGTGGCCGGATCTCAGCTCACTGCAAGCTCCGCCTCCTGGGTTTACGCCATTCTCCTGCCTCAGCCTCCTGAGTAGCTGCGACTACAGGTGCCTGCCACCTCGCCTGGCTACATTTTTGTATTTTTTAGTAGAGATGGGGTTTCACCGTGTTAGCCAGGATGGTCTTGATCTTCTGACCTCGTGATCCGCCTGTCTCGGCCTCCCAAAGTGCTGGGATTACAGGCTTGAGCCACCGCGCCCGGCCAGGACTTCTCATTTTTAACAAGCTCCCTAGTGTCCCAAGTCTCTGAAGACTGAGAACCTCTGAGCTATGGAGTACCTTGCGTGGTACAGCAGGGGTGGCCGTCTACGGGGCTTGCATGGAAGATGGACAGGGTGACAGGCAGTCCCAGGCAGTAGGGAGTGATTTGAGGGTCTAGATAATGTGTTCAGTTAGAAAAAGCCCCCAGGCTCTGACCAGGGGATACAGTCAGCTCTATTCTCCCAGAGGAGACACTGGGGGACACCCAGCTATGGGGCAGGGGTTGGCAGAAGGTTAAGACCTAGTGGATATGAGGATGTTCAGGCTCCTCTGCAGGCACCAAGGATCAGTGGCAGCACAATCTCTTCCAGGTTCCATCTCTTGGTGGCCCTAGGCTCCAAGTCTCTTTCCTGCCTTGGTCAGCCCTTGCTCCAGGGCTGGATAAGTGGAGGCTGATGGGCACAACATGTAAGGCTGAGTGGGGAGGGGCAGGGAAGTCAGACATCAGCAGGACAAGGGTGACCTTGGAATTGAAGATAGGAGAGATTTGAAGGAACAGCTTTCCGGAAGAGCACTTTTTCTTTTTTTTTTTTAAGATGGAATCCTACTCTGTTACCCAGGCTGGAGTGCAGTGCCATAATCTCTGGTCACTGCAACCTCCACCTCTCCAGTTCAAGTGATCCTCTGGTCTCAGCCTCCCAAGTAGCTGGGATTACAGGTGCGCCACTGTGCCTGGTGGATTTTTGTATTTGTAGTAGAGATGGGGTTTTGTTGCCATACTGGCCAGGCTGGTCTTGAACTCTTGATCTCAGGAGATCCGCCCACCTTAGCCTCCCAAAGTGCTGGGATTACAGTGCCTGGCCTGAGAGAGCACTTTTCAAGTTCCCAAAAGAACTCTCCAAAAAAGTAGGAAGACGCTCAAATATTGTTACAGAACATCCTACTCTTCGCTGGGCTTGTTTAGAATTCAAAAACTTAAGAGTTTCTGAGCAGGTGGGACCATGCCCAGGAAAACTTTGACATTGCCAGTGTTGTCAGCAGAAACAGGGTCTTGTCAGACAAAAGGAAGGGCCAGTGGACTTCTTTTTCTGATCCTGATGGAGGGGGCATCTCAGAGCCCCCATTTACTCCATTCTTCAACTGCAAGCAGGGCTGATTTTTAAAAAAGATGCTCCATTTCAGAGCAGCTCATCTGGACCACGAAGTTGTGCATCAGAAACCACAGGCTTTTTCTTAATCTTCTCTTGGCTAAACTCTCCCCTTGGACGAATTCCCCAGTGCAATTCCTACAGCCAGCCTATCCAATTAGAGGATATTTGACTCGCAGGATTCTTGTCTAGGAGAGACCAAATCTTCTTTCACCTAAAAGCCAGGTCTCTGTGGCCCACAGGCTTTTGCTTTGTTCTACCTTTTCAAACAATTCCTGAGTCAGAATAAAGGGCAGTTTTCTAGGACAAAGCAAACATTGCCCAAGAAAGACTCTATTCTCCCATTTGGATTGCTTATAAAGAGTGCACAGGCACCTCCCTGATGGTAAAATGTTTTCCTTTAATTGTATGCAACACACTTAGCCAAGGCATATCAGGACTCCACACTGCCCCACCCTTCCAAGTCAGCACACAGCCATGATTCTCTGAGGCAGGAGGAGTGCAAAGAACTGGCAAGACTTTTTGTACTTGAAGTGTGAATCTGCAAAACACAATGCCTTTCAGCCACTAAGTCTATGAATTTGTTCATTCATTGACTTTTTAAAGCAACCTTTCCTATCCCCACTCTATGTCATCTGGAGATCTTCACCTTCAGCATCTTCTGTTTCTAGGGCATTTAAATTGGGAGGAAGTGGGGAGGCCATTAGGCCCTGCTGAACTTCCAGCTCAGCTTTCCAACTCTCTTGTCCTTTCCCTCATCTCAGAAAGAGCTCAAGATGCTCTTGACTGATAAGAAGATAGGAATGCTGGCGATGCTCCTTGGGGCTGCTTTTTTGAGCCCTCAGTTAAAATAATCTGAAACTATCTAAATATTAAATACACACACAATGCACACACGTGCACCATTTTCATGAGTAGAGATGGAAGAAGCTGGTTCTGAGGTTTTGGAGAGTGTGATAATGCCAGGAGTATCTGACCCAGCTGGCCTGTGACGGGCAGAGGGACCCAGAGGAAAGCCATGCAGACATTACCTTCCACATTGTCAAACGCAGAAGCATCTGGTTCCCAGGGTCCCCTGGGGATATCAGGAAAATAATGATGAAAGCAGTTCCCCTACCCAGGCATCCTTCCAGAAAAACACCTTGAATAATTGTGACATTTGTGCTGCTCTTTATGGTAAACCAAACTCCTTCGCTCTCTTATTGTTTTATCCTTACACACGTGTTATCTAAATCTGTTATCATTGTAAAGAGGTCAGAGAATGTGGAAGTATATTGTCTTAGTGTAGACTCCCTAGAAAAAAGAGCTGGAGAAAAGCTTATTGTGCTAATACTTGTGCTAAGAGCAGGGAGACCAGAGAAGCAAAACTGAAGGAAACAGGTACTATAGCCAGGAAGGAGGGAGGGAGATACAAGGCGGGAGCTCCCAGGGAGGCCACCGGTTTGCAAGAAAATACAGCAAGCTGGGTGCTTTCTGTCATGTGGGACATCTCCCAGGAAGCAGTTACACCCCAAGGAGACCCTCCCATCTCTGTCTTTCAGGGGTCCAAATTTGCACCCAGGCCACATCACCTGATTTCTTGGGAAATCAGAGCCTCTAGGAACTTGGGCAAATCTAGCACTGTCCACCATGGCTGGCACCTGAAGTCTGGCAGTTGATTGTATGGTGAACTGAAATAAGCTTCCTCCCATTTGCCCTCCTCTCTTCAGAAATAACTACTTTTTTTATTTGAGACGGAGTCTCACTCTGTTGCCCAGTCTGGAGTGCAGTGGCACGATCTCAGCTCACTGCAACCTCTGTCTCCTGGATTCAGGTGATTCTTCTGCCTCAGCCTCCTGAGTAACTGGAACTACAGATGTCTGCCTCCACGCCCAGCTAATTTTTGTATTTTTAGTAGAGATGGGGGTTTTACCATGTTAGCAAGGCTGGTCTTGAACTCAGGAGTTCAAGTCTCAAGTACCTCTGAGACTAATTTATAAGAAAAAGAGGTTTAATTGGTTTTGCAGGCTCTACAGAAAGCATGGCAGCATCTGCTTTTGGGGGGGCCTCAAGAAACTTTCAATCATGGTGGAAGGCAAAGAGGGAGTGAGGCATCTTACTTACACGGCCAGAGCTGAAAGAAGAGATTAGAGAAGGGCTAGGTGCTACACGCTCTTAAACAACCACATCTTGTGAGAACTCACTCACTATCTGAGAATAGCACTAAGAGGGCATGGTGCTAAACCATGAGAAATCCACCTCCGTGATCCAATCACCTCCCACCAGGCCAGGCCCCACCTTCAACATTGGGGATTAAAATTTGACATGAGATTTGCTGGGGACACAGATCCAAATGATACCACACGGAATGTCAAGCTGATGCCAGGCACTGACAGGAAAGTGACCGTCAAGCTGTAGATTGATCACAGAGGTTGAACAGTGACATCTCTGCAGCAGATGGCAGTTTGCATTCCTGTTGTCTGCTTGTTTAATATGTAACCTATTAATTATATGTTATTTATAATAAATTGCATTTTATTCGTTTGTTCTTGATAATCTATTATATTGTCTCTGATGTACCCAGGGGCAGCAAAATGTAAATCTTGAATTAAAGTCTTGTCTGGGAGACAAAAACCCCAGATCCTCAAAAAGTTGTTTTTATATCTCAGGTGGTGCAGAGTAGAAGGAGGAATAGAGAAACTAGGATTAGGGCCTGGGAAGTCAAAGGGTAGAGTAGAAAACTCCATGAGTGATTCCAGAGAGCTATCTCGTGTTGTGTTTGAAGCAAAGACTATTTGGGGACAGGCACTGGAAGAAAGAGTCTGCAGCCTCGACTGTTTTAAGAGGAGGTTCAAAAGCTTATGAGACCCAGACCCAAACCAAAATGTTCCTCCAGATGGTAGACTGTGGGACTTCTCAGCCTCCATAACCCATAGAGTCAATTCCTCATAATAAATCTCTATATAAATATAGATCTTGGCTCTCTTTCACTGGAGAACCCTACCGCCCCCTCATCAGACAGAGTCTACCCTCCTGCTCCTGAAACTTCTAATATTATCTGAATTCTGGCAGAGAGAGGTGGAGGCAAGAGTGTTCCAGACATGGGAAGGGCCTCTGTCTTCCCAGAAGTGAGGGAGAGCATAGTTGAGCTTGGTTGGTGTGGTGGGAGAGACAGAGGATCTAGGAAGGCATGGGGAGGAATCTGAACCTTTGACCTGGGGCAATAGGAAGCCATTGAGAGTTTCCAGCAGAAGAGTGAGGAACACGTATGGTGTAGGGGCAGGGCCACGACATAGAGACTGTTGGGAGGGTTTGCTGTAGTCCAGTGGAGGAACTAGATGCTTCAGGAGCAGGAGGCTAGGCTCTGTATGATGAATGGGTGTATTAGGGTTCTCTGCAGAAACAGAACCAAGATACATATTTATAGAGAGATGTATTATGAGGAATTGACTCAGTTGATTATGGAGGCTGAGAAATCCTACATCTGCCATCATCTGGAGACCCAGGAAAGCTGGTGATGTAATTCCAATCTAAGTCCAAAGACCTGAGAACCAGAGGATCTGATGGTATAAATCCTAATCCAAGGACAGGAGAAGATGAGATGAGAGGTCTCAGTTCAAGCAGGCAGGCAGGAAGCAAAAGGGGCTTATTACTCCTTCCTGTTCCTTTTGCTCTCTTTCAGGCTCTCAGTGGATGGATGATGAGCTCCCACACTGGGGAGGGCAGTCTTCTTTATTGAATCCACCTATCCAAATGCTAATCTCATCTAGAAACATGCCTACAGACACCCCTAGAAGCAATGTTTAATATGAGCACCCAGTGGCACAATCAAGTTGACATATAAAATTAACCATCCTGGAAGGGTTGTTGAAGTTGTGACTTGGGGTTGGTAGAAGTGATGAGTTTGGGTTGGAAATATTGAACTTGAGGGGCCTGTGGGACATCCCAGTGGCTACTTGCATCTGGAGAATTATGAGAAAATAGACAGTAATTGATGAATCACAGGAGTAGCTGAGGTCATGTTGTTAGATGATGTGGCATTGGAAGAGGCATTAGGCTGGAACTCTCTGAAGAGCAGAGTGTCAGGGATGGGCCAAGGAAGAAGAGGAAAGAAACTGGAAAAGAGCCCAAGAGGTGGGGTCCGCTAGGAGAACACACGGTCAGAGGAGCCAATGGGAGTGAGTGGCAAATGTTGGAGAGAATTAACACAATAACTTTAAAGTATCCACTAGATTTAGCAAGAAAGAGATATTTGATTTCCACTTTTGGGAATTCATTTTTTTTTCAATGAACAAATACTTCCTGAACATCTGCTCATCCATGCCAGACATTGCCGTCGGCCTGAAGCTGACATCCTACTAGGGGAGACAAACAGCAAACAAGTAAACCAATCACTGAATAAGGTTATTCTAGGCAGTGATAAGAGCAATTACAAAAATAGCACAGGGTGATGTGACTGTAGGTGATTGTTAGTGGGTGGGGATGACAGAGGAGTCCTCTCTGAGGAGGTGACATCTGATCCAAGTCTTGAATATCAGAAAAACAAATTTGCCGTAAAGATCCAGGAGACAAGAACCTTCCAGGTAGAGGAAACAGCTTGTGCAAAGGTCCTACCTCAGTGGTTCTCAATCGGGGCAATTTTGTTCTCCTGTCTAGTGACATTTGGCAATGTCTAGTGACATTTTCTGTTGTCACAACCAGGGACGTGCTACTGGCATCTGGTGGATACAGACCAGGAATGCTGCTAAATATCCTACAGTGCACTGGACAGCCCCCTATGATGAAGAATTATTGGACCCAAAATGTCATTAGCGCCAAGGGCGAGAGACTCTGCACTAAATTAGGAACACGCTTGGCCCGTTTAAGGAATAAAAAAGAGGTCAGTGTCTGAGAATCAGTAAGCAAGGAACTGAATGGTGGAACCTGTGTCAGAGAGGCAGGTCCCAGATGACAGAGGCCTTCTAGGACTGAGTAAGGGCTTTTTACATTTTACTTCCTGAAGTACAATAGAAAGCCATTAGAGAGTTTTAAGCAGGGAAATGACTTGATCTGATGTACATTCTAAAACGATACTCTGGTTGCTGTCTGGAAGCTGGATTGTACTGGGCACGAGCAGGAACTGGGAGGCGATGGCAGTCATCAGGTGAGAATGGCAATGGCATAGAGTGGATAGTGGGAGAAGAATGGGATGTAAGCGGACAATGAGGTAGAGCTGATGGGATTTTTCTAATGGATTGGGTTGAAGGTTGGGGGAAAGTGAGGAATCAAAGATTATTTCTAAGGTTTTGGTTTGAGCAAAAGTATGGGAGAAGGTGCAGTTCACTGTGATGAGAAGACTGGGCAAGGTCTGGGCTTTAGAGAAGATATAAAGAGTTTGAAATGCATATTAGGGGCATCGTTAAGTTGCCCCTAATGGATGAAGGTTTAGTTATGATCATGTTTATCACAGTGCTGTCTGAAGTAGTTGTAAACAACCTAATTATCCAATAATAGAGGGTTAATTAAATAAATTTGGAACCAGTATAAAGTAATATCATAGAAATCTATTTATTAACATGGAAATATGATCACAATGCATTATATGAAAAAGATTATAAAATAGTATGCAGAGTATGAGCCTGTTGGATTCTTATTTCACTTTTTCTACCAAAATATATACTCCATGAAGTAACAATTTATTTTTATTTTTATTTTTGAGATGGAGTCTTACCGTGTTGCCCAGGCTGGAGTGCAGTGGTGTGATCTCGGCTTACTATAACCTCTGTCTCCTGGGTTCAAGTGATTCTCCTGCCTCAGCCTCCCAAGTAGCTGGAATTACAGGCACCCACCACCACGCCCAGCTAGTTTTTGTATTTTTAGTAGAGATGGGGTTTCACCATGTTGGCCAGGCTGGTCTCAAACTCCTGACCTCAGGTAATCCACCTGCCTCTGCCTCCCAAAGTGCTGAGATTACAGGCATGAACCACCATGTCTGGCTTTTTGTTTTGTTTTGTTTTTCTGGCCCTGAAGTAACAATTTGATGTAGAAGTGAAATTATAAAAATACTAGAAGAAAATATGTGTGAAGTTTTTGCAACCATGATGTGGTAACGCCTTGCACAGCAAGGTATTAAAAGCAGACACCACAAGGAATGGATAGATACACTTGACTATGAGAAAACTTGAACCTCTTGTTGGGTGAAACCCATAGATTGAAGAAGACAAAAGAAAACTGGGAAAAATTATTTGTGATCAGCATTATAGAGTTAATATTGCTATTAGCCAAGAAAATTTTGTAAATTGAGAGACAACTGAAATAAGTTTATTTTTTAACTATCAGATTGGCAAACATTAAAAGATTGATAAGATCTGTTGCTGCAGAAGGTGAGGAAGAGTAAACTGGCACGGTCTTCTTAGAGTATAATTTGGTACCATCGAAATTTAAACATGCTTATTCTTTTACTAAGAGAGACTACTTTTGACTGTTTAGCCTACATTAAATAACTGTTCAAAGACACAGGTACAAGATGTGCAAAACTGCATTGTTGGTAATGATAAAAACTCCAAAATAACACATATATTGTGCCACAGGAGTTACCTAAATAAATTGTAGGCCCTAACATGTGATAAAAGAACATGCAACTCTTTAAAGAAATGATGTCAATCTGTATGTCCTGATTTGCAATATCATTTATGATGTTAAGAAAATCGAGTTGCAGAACAGTCTGTATAATAGGACCTCATTTTGTAAAAACCACTAAATAAAATCATATATTTGTAGATATGGTTATATGTGCTTGGAAAAAGCTCTGAAAGGCTTATAAAAATTATTCAGTGTTATCTTCTCCAGAAGGTAGGATTGTGGGCGATTTTCAGTTCCCATTTTTTTACCCTTTTGTATTGTTTAGCTTTTGTTTCAAACATAGTGACATTTCTAAATATGCTTGGTAATGCTAATTATGCTGGTAATATAAATTATACGAAACATAGTGGCATTTTGGCAAAGGTGGAATTAACATAATTATGAATGTAAAAGATGAGTGTAAAATTCTAGGCAGATGTCAAAGTTGTCTGCCTAGAATTTTCACCATTGTCCCTTTATATCTTAATATCACAATACATGCTATTAGATGATAAATGAATAGTGTCTTATTATTTGATAAAGAATTAAGTACATATTACATCCTTTAGTTCCACTGTTTCCTGACACATAAATGGATGCACCAAGTTGTCACAGAACCCCTTCCTTAATGGGAGACAATCTTTTATAAATCTTTGGATAACACAGAAGCAGCAGAAAACATAAGATACTGTTGATTTATGTAAGATATGCAAAGATAAAACAAAGCACAAAAATACTGAGTAAAGAAAAGACAGCAGCTGTGGACTATAACATTCTACAAGCTCACTATGCCAAAAAAAAAAAAAAAGGTAGTACTGGATAAGAAATACACCTGTGTAAATAAACCATCTGAATCTCCTGTAATCCTGTATTGTTTTTTAGTGAGATACCTGTTTAAAGCCACTAAATACCTATGAAAATATGCATAAAATTTATATATGTATATATTTTCAGTAGTACATATATGTGTATATATGAATTCAAATTCATTCAAATTTGCATTCTGCAATAATGAAGAATTCTCACTCACACATTGATGTGTGTGGTGTGTGTGTGTATTCTCTGTGCATCTCTTTCTCCTACACATACAGATATACACAGAAGGTTATCCAGGTCTACATCAACCTGCTAACCATGATTGACTTGGTGTGGATGAGTTTAAGAATTTTATTTTTTTAATGTTCATTTTAGCTGCCTGAACTTTTTTTTTTTTTTTTTTGAGATGGAGTCTCGCTCTGTCGCCCAGGCTGGAGTGCAGTGGCCGGATCTTAGCTCACTGCAAGCTCTGCCCCCTGGGTTTACGCCATTCTCCTGCCTCAGCCTCCCGAGTAGCTGGGACTACAGGCATCCACCACCTCGCCCGGCTACTTTTTTTGTATTTTTTAGTAGAGACGGGGTTTCACTGTGTTAGCCAGGATGGTCTTGATCTCCTGACCTCGTGATCCGCCCGTCTCGGCCTCCCAAAGTGCTGGGATTACAGGCTTGAGCCACCGCGCCCGGCCTGCCTGAACTTTTTAAAAATTTTCTGTGATAAGCATATTTGTTTTCATCACATGAAAACAAATGCAATTATATATGTATATTAAAAAAAGAAGAAAGTAAATAGATGTCAATAACCTTTTCCGGAGATGTCAGGGGTGGGAGTGAGGTGGCTGTGGCTTAACCACAAACGGACGATGATCAAGAAGTGGCAGGGAGCATGGAAAATTCCTTTAATAGTCTTGCATGAGGGTGAGGAAAAGGATCAGACAAAGCTATAAGTGGATGTAGAGGCCAGCAATGGAGGGCTTACTCTATGTGTAAGTGGAACCCTGGAATTCCAGCACTCCTGGTGGGTTTTCTGCAAAGCAGTCTTACTTTTTGTCTTCCATTGTCCCTTAAATCTGCTCAAGACACTGTCATTTCTCTGGCTCCTTTCATGTTAAAAAAAGTTTGGAATCACATTAGGTCACAATTGCAGCTAATTAACTCTAATTAATTCTAAATTAATTAAGTCTACTCCAAGATAATAATCAATTGGAACTTGGTTTAACGTTACCTCTTCTCTCCTCTCCGCAGCGGGCCCCTGGCTGTGATGCTGGGGCTCTCAGGGTCCTCCTGTCTCTCTCAACCTCACCTTTCTTCTTAGTCTGGCCTTGCTAACTGTGCTTCTCCCACCAGGGTCAGACCAGGACGAGGAATGCAAGTGAAGCTGGCTCTGTAGCAAGACGGCTTTGCCTTCTCTGGGCCAGCAGATGCTTATAGCCAACTATCTCTGTATGTTTCATGGGTTCCTTGAAGATTTGCCTAGTGAGCCCTTCAAACTGCACCTTCCTAGCTGGGCTGTCACACTTGATCCTCCCTCAGTGCTGCCCTCAAGCTCTACCCACCAGAATCACCCAGAGCCCCCGACTGATGGGGTCTCCTCTTTCAGGTAGCCTCTCCCTGATGAAGATTCTTACATTTGCTCCCTGGGAGTGAGAGAACTTCCTAGACTCTGTCCTCTACCCTGCGGCCACAGGCTGCTCTGACCTTGTCAGGCATGGTCAAGATCCCAGTCCCTCCAGCCTCCCAACTGCAGGGGGCACATATTAATCTTGCCAAGCTTTCTTACCAGCTTGAGGTGAGGGCAGACATCCCTTTCATCCTTCCGTCCTTTGGGGATAAGACATACAGCATGCTAATGGCTCTGCTTGAAAATCCACTCTCGGTCCCCCTCTTTGGACCCTTTTTGTCCTCCACGTGAATGAGATAATTAAAAAGTCATAACACTGGTTCTTGGTTGTGCTGTTCTGAAATTTCACACCTGGTCTAGCAGGTGCGAAAACACTCATTGCAATGTTGCAGTTATTACGTCTCAGCTTGGTGCCTTGGTCTCAGCTTCTTACTTAACATTCTGTTATATGCAAATGGTGATGAGCCAGCACCAATAAAGAGGGGGAAGCTGAAGATGCAGGAGACACAGGCTGATGAAGTTGAGGTCTGAAAATTGGTGAAGGAATTGGCCTAGCGGGAAAGAGGGGCCTCTATTCCACTGGGGCAGAAAGGATGGTAGAAAGCAATTTTTAGATTAGAGGAGGCAGGCAAAAAATTGATAGAGCTTCCATCTGAGGATTTCTATTTTCTCCCTGAAATAAGAGGTCAGAGGTTTCCCAAAGCACAGTGAAGAGGAAAAATCTTGATTGAATTGTTCTGAATCATTTGTATGATGAAATTCTGATGAAATTTTCAGCCCAGCTGAAGGTTGTAATACCCACTCCAATGGTGTAGGCTGCTGAAAGTGCTGATGAGTTCCCACTGCATCAGGAGAAGTCTAGATTAATGCTTCCTGGACTGTCGGGAGAGAAAAGATGAGATGTACATAGACCAAAGAAAGAAGGATGTTACATGACAAAGGAAGATCAGAAAAGCCCAAAGATAGCCAGACTTCCTGGGTTAGAGTGGAAAATTTTTATCTTTGCAAATAGACTCAAACTTCAGGTTTTAATGCCCTGAGACATAAAAGCCCTAACTACACATGAAGCAGCACCCAGCTGAATCCCACAGCTGAAAAGAGGAAGATAATATGAAAGAGAAGTCCTAATGTGGTTCTTCAATTACTGACAGGTTTCAGGGCCTGGTGACAGGGAAGAATGAAGTTCTTTGGGCTTATTCATTTTCAGAAGCCACAATCTCAGAACCTCTGGTTTGTTCAGACCTGGTTAGATTCTCTCAATTTTGTTTCAGAGGAGTACATTGATATGCACAATTGAGAATGAAATTTTTCTGTGTCACAAACCTCTATATCTATTGAATGGCAAGGGCAACTGGGACTCTGTTTAGTTGGTATCATATATGAGCAAATGCTCCTTTAACTAGAGAGATAAAATTATAAGAATGGAAACTAATATTTTGACGGCAATGCAAGGCCAGGGGGAGAGGGAAGAGAAATAGAAAGTGAAACATAAGAAATTCTCTCAAGGCCAGGCGTGGTGGCCCACGTCTGTAATCCCAGCATTTTGGGAGGCTGAGGCAGGTAGATTATTTGAGGAGTTCAAGACCAGCCTGACCAACATGGTGAAACCCTGTCTTTACTAAAAAATACAAAAAAAAAAAAAATTAGCCTAGTGTGGTGCCCCATGCCTATAATCCCAGCTACTCAGGAGGCTGAGGCAGGAGAACTGCTTGAGCCTGGGAGGTGGAGGTTGCAGTGAGCTGAGATTGCACCACTGCACTGCAGTCTGGGCAACAGAGTGAGACCCTATCTCAAAAAAACGAAAACAACAACAACAAAAAAAACCCCAAAAACCAAATTCTCTCAAAACTAAACTGCTATTCACAATCGAGGGAAATTAGCAGAAATTTATGAGCTACAGTTGTAAGCAGGGAACCCTTCTTAGCATTCGCTAAGATAAATCATGTGGGTGAACTCGAATAAACCTAAGTGACAGGCCAGTCTGATTGTTACTGAGTCGTGGGCTTTCCTCTTAACGTGCATAGAAGCCAATACTATGGCACAGGCTTTTGAGAAAAGAAAAAGCTTTATTGCAAGGCCAGCTGGCAAGGAAATTGGAGGCAACACTCAAAATCATCTCCCCAAGTCAGGGCCTGAGAGCAGGTTTTATACACAGAGAATAACAATCAGAGACACAGGAAAATGCAACGAGGCATGATTTGATTGGGCCATGCAAAGAGGTGGTGAGGTGTCCTTGCCTTTTAAGTCTGTAATGCAACAAACAGGGCACCCCTCTCTTCTTAATTTGATCCCTCTTCTTCAATCTGAGTACTTAGATTCCATATGTGGTTGATGTTTTCACTCTGGACACCTACAGGGTCACAAATTGGGTGGGCTTGGTTGATCTGGGCAGGCTCAGGTTATGTGACGTGCAAGCTGGAGGTCCACTGCAACTGAAAGCAACTCATCATTTTGTTACATTTTGTGACTGATAGAGCTCAATTCCATTGAACTGATTCTGTTATTACATGATTAATGTTGGCTCTTAAAATGAGCACTTCTGCTGAGGACGGTCACCTTACGTTGTCCCCTGGATCTTTCAGTGATTTTCATGGAGTTATGTTGTATGATTTATTGGACCACTGAGAAGTCATTTTGAATAGTTGGGAGAATGAGAAGTAATTTCTTTTTTTTTTTTGAATTGGAATGCAGTGGTGTGATCTCAGCTCACTGCAAGCTCCGCCTCCCGGATTCATGCCATTCTGCCTCAGCCTCCTAAGTAGCTGGGACTACAGGGGCCCGCCACCACGCCTGGCTAAAAATTTTTTTTTTTTTTGTATTTTTAGTAGAGACGGGGTTTCTCTGTGGTCTCAATCTCCTGACCTCGTGATCTGCACACCTTGGCCTCGCCAACTGCTGGGATTACAGGCGTGAGTCACCGTGCCTGGCCATGAAAAGTAATTTCTAAAGTGGAACTTGGGTTTTACTTCAGAACTCCCAGTACTAGTCTTGTCACATTGGAAAGATGGGTGGGGTGGGGCCCTGGCATTGTGATATTGAATGTATGTATATGATCTGAACATAATGATATTGAATGTATGTATATGATCTGAACACAATTTTCTTTAAAGGGATCAAAATCTTCCATCTGAAAAAAGTGAAATGTGGTCTAGTGACTTTTTTTCAAAGAGTCAGTATCAGAGCAAAATCTTGAAGACAGTTGGGAATAAAGGAAACAAAACAGATTTCCTCAATAAGATTCAAGGCTTTTAAACTGCAGTCTCTTTAAAATGTCCCGTGCTAATTATTGCCCGGATTTGTTCAGCTGAGAAGCTTCTGAAGTTGGCTTGCTTGAGTGTGAGGTACTCCATTTTAATGTTGCAAAACCTCCTAAGTAACCACAAAGGCAACTGTTTATCTCCATCTTCACTTAAAACACCTGCTTACTGATACTTGATTATGTGTTTTGAGGCTTGTGATTGAGAGCCTAACACCTGGCTGATTAGACTGATATTTGATCATGTTTTGAAAAGCAATTTTACTACAAGCAGTTCTATGCTGCAGTGCATTAACTGGATTGAATGCCCCAAACTCTTATTGTTTTTTAAAAAAAACCATTACAAAATAATAGCTTGTTTTCATTAAGGGGGAAATGAACTTAAAAATTCTTACACTGTTATGTAAGAGTATGATGCAACCCATTGTTCATTAAGACAGTAGGTTTCAAAGTGTGGTACAAGGAGAACCTGCATGGAATTCCTACGATAGATTATCTTGAATTAGAATCTGTGGTGGTGGGGCCCATGATTGACATTATGAGCTAATTCCCTATGTTGAGAAATGCTACTTTAAGGGAAGACAACTTTCACCTGGATCCTGAAATAGACCAGGTAGCTTTCTGGGTAGAAACTTACAGCTCAGCTCTGTGAAATCAGTCTGCACTGAGAGTCGGGAGGGTTTCTGTCTTTTCTTCAGAGACCACGGTGCAGGTATGTGAGATCTTGTGTCTTGGCTGGCTGGGTAGCGAATCCCTCTCCAAGAGCCTAGGAGGTGAGTGAATTAGGTACCCAAGGTGGTGACAGGTACCCCCTTTCCCCCTCTTCATTTTACAAATGGAAAAATTGAGGTCCTGACAACGGAAAGGATGGATTGAAGGTAGCGGAATGTGGAGTCGAGGCCAGATCCCTGGTCTCATTGTCCTCAATTAATTGCTCTCGAGCCAAGTCACCAAAGGGAGCTCTCTTTAGAAGGTGGGGCCCCAGCATGTCTTCTTTGGGTCTCTCCAGGGCCGCTCTCTGCTCTTTTCCCCTGTGCTGTGCCCAGGAGGCCGGCCTGCTGGAGCTGCAGCGAAGAGCTCCCTGCCCTCTGGTGTCTGGGTGGATTTGGCCAGTGGGAGGCACCACTGCTCACCTAAGGGTACCGCATGGATTTGGTGACAGGAGTAGAATGACAAACTCTAATAGCCAGGTTCTCCAGAGAAGCAGAGCCAAGAGGATATGCATATATGAGGAGACTTATTGTGAGGAATTGGCTTGATTATGGAGGCTATGAATTCCTACATCTGCCACCTGCAAGCTGGAGACCCAGGACGGCCAGTGGTATAATGCAGTCTAAGACCTTAGGCCTGAGAGCTGAGGGAGCAGATGGTGTGCATCCCAGTGCAAGGGCAGGAGAAGGATGTCCCAGCTCAGGCAGGCAGGAAGCAAAAGGGGCAAATTTCTCTTTCCTCTGCCTTTTGTCCTATTTGGGCCCTTAACAGGGCTGGATGACTCCTACCCACCGTGGGGAAGGCCCATCTGCTTTATTGAGCTCACACATTCAAACAGTAATCTCATCCCGAAGCCCCCTCACAGACACACCTAGAAATAATTTTAATCTGGGCGTTGTTGGCCCAGCGAAGCTGACACATAAAATTAACCATCGTAAGTCCACCCCTTGTCACCTTGGCATCCATCCTATCTCCTTAAACCACACTTCATATCCAAATAAAGACGATATCACAGGTCATCATTCCATCTAACACAATACACACCCATCCTGGGTACAACTGAAAATGCACTAACCCCTTCCCCAGAAGAGGCAGAAAAGTCCTCGTGCGATGTTTGCTCCCCTCCCTATATCCTGTAACTTAGAGTCTTGTGTCACTTAACAATGGAGATGCATTCTGAGAGATGTGTGAGGTGACTTCATCATGTATGAACGTCATAGAGGGTACTTACACAAACCTAGATGCTATAGTCTGCTACACACCTAGGCTCTGGGATAGCCTACTGCTCCTCGGCTACCAGCCTGTACATCAGGCTATTGTATTGAAAGCTGCAGGCAACTGTAACCCAGTGAAAAGTATTTGTGTATCTAAATATTTCTAAATATAGAAACAGTACAGTAAAAATATGGTATAAAAGATTTAAAAATGGTGCACCTATGTAGGGCACTTCCCAAGAAGGAAGCTTGCAGGCCAGGAAGTTGCTCTAGGTGAGTCATTGAGTAAGTGGTCAGGGAATATGAAGCTCTAGAACATTACTGTATAATACCATAACTTTATAAATACTGTATGCTTTAGCTACACTATAATTTAGAAAAACATTTTTTTCTTCAATAATGAATTAACCTTAACTTACTGTAAGCTTTTTGCTTTATAAACTTTTAAATTAAAAAAAAACTTTTGGACTCTTTAACACTTAGCTTAAAATATGCTTTGTACAGTTGTACAAAAATATTTTCTTTTTTATTTAGAGATAGGGTCTCGCTTTGTCTCCCAGGCTGGAGTACAGTGGCACAGTTGTATACCACTATAGTCTCAAACTCCTGGGCTCATGCAATCCTCCTGCGGTCAGCCTCCTAAGTAGCTAGGACGCAGGTGTGTATCACCATGCCTAGATAATTTAAAAACATTTTTAGAGACAAGGTCTCGCTGTGTTGCCCAGGCAGAATTTTTCTTTTTTTCTTTTTTTTTCTTTTTTTTGAGACAGAGTCTTGCTCTGTCTCCCAGACTGGAGTGCAGTGGCCGGATCTCAGCTCACTGCAAGCTCCGCCTCCCGGGTTCACGCCATTCTCCTGCCTCAGCCTCCCGAGTAGCTGGGACTACAGACGCCCGCCACCTCGCCCTGCTAGTTTTTTGTTTTTTTGTAGTAGAGACGGGGTTTCACCGTGTTAGCCAGGATGGTCTCGATCTCCTGACCTCGTGATCCACTCGTCTCGGCAGCCCAAAGTGCTGGGATTACAGGCTTGAGCCACCGTGCCCAGCCAGATTTTTTTTCTTTACATCGTTATTCAATAAGCTTTTTTTTTTTTTTGCATTACAATTTTTTTTTTTTAACTTTTACAACTTTTTTTGTTAAAAACTAAGACACAAATACACACACTAGCCTAGGCCTACACAAGGTCAGGATCAATATCACTGTCTTCCACCTTCACATCTTGTTCCACTGGAAGGTCTTCAGGGTCAATAACATGCATGGAGCTGTCATCTCCTCTGATGATAATGCCTTCTGAAATACCTCCTGAAGGACCTGCCTGAGGCTGTTTAATAGTTAACTTTTTAAAAAAATGTAAATAGAAGGAGTATACTCTAAAATAAAGATTAAAAATATAGTATAATAAATACATAAACCACTAACACAGTTGTTTAGTGTTATTATATATTGTACATAATTACATGTGCTATATTTTTTTTTTAAATTTTATTTTTCCATAAATTATTGGACAGGTGGTATTTGGTTACATGAGTAAGTTCTTTAGTAGTGGTTTCTGAGATTTTGGTGCACCCATCACCCGAGCAGTATACACTGCACCACAGTTGCAGTCTTTTATCCCTTGCCCCCTCCCATTCTTCCCTGCAATTCCCTACAGTCTATTGTATCATTCTTATGCCTTTGTGTCCTCATAGCTTAGCTCCCACATATCAGTGAGAACATACGATGTTTGGTTTCCCATTCGTGAGTTACTTCACTTAGAATAATAGTCTCCTGTCTCATACAGGTCACTGTAAATGTTGTTAATTCTTTCCTTTTTATGACTGTGTAGTATTCCATTGTGCATATATATACCACAGTTTCTTTATCCACTCATTGACTGATGGGCATTTGGGTTGGTTCCATGATTTTGCAATTGTAAATCATGCTGCTATAAACATGCGTGTACAAGTATCTCTTTCAGATAATGACTTCTTTTCCTCTGGGTAGATACCCGGTAGTGGGATTGCTGGATCAAATGGTAGTTCTATTTTCAGTTCTTTACACTGTTTCCCATAGTGGCTGTACTAGTTTACATTCCCACCAGCAGTGCAGAAGTGTTCCCTGATTGCCGCATCCGTGCCAACATCTACTGTTTTTGGTTTGTTTGATTATGGCCATTCTTGCAGGAGTAAGGTAGTATCGCATTGTGGTTTTGGTTTGCATTTCCCTGATCATGAGCGATGTTGAGCATTTTTTCATGTTTGTGGGTCATTTGTATGAGAATTGTCTATTCAGGTCTAGCCTACTTTTTTGATGGGATTGCTTGTTTTTTTCTTACTGATTTCAGTTTGTTGTGGATTCTGGATATTAGTCCTTTGTCAGATGTATAGATTGTGAAGGTTTTCTCCCACTCTGTGGTGGGTTGTCTGTTTACTGTGCTGACTGTTGCTTTACTAAAGAGCTCTTGCCGGGCGCGGTGGCTCAAGCCTGTAATCCCAGCACTTTGGGAGGCCGAGACGGGCGGATCACGAGGTCAGGAGATCGAGACCATCCTGGCTAACATGGTGAAACCCCGTCTCTACTAAAAAATACAAAAATCTAGCCAGGCGAGGTGGCGGGCGCCTGTAGTCCCAGCTAGGTGGGAGGCTGAGGCAGGAGAATGGCGTAAACCCGGGAGGTGGAGCTTGCAGTGAGCTGAGATACGGCCACTGCACTCTAGCCCGGGCAACAGAGCGAGACTCCGTCTCAAAAAAAAAAAAAAAAAAAAAAGAGCTCTTTAGTTTAATTAGGTCCCAGTTGTTTATCTTTGTTTTTATTTTTATACAATGGCAGCACAGTAGGCTGTTTATACCAGTATCACCGCAAACTCGTGAATAATGCATTGCGTTTTGCTGTTAGAACAGCTACAGTGTCACTAGGCAATAAGAAATTTTTAGTTTCATTATAATCTTATGAGACTACCATCATATATGAGGTCCGTCATTGACTGAAATGTTATGTGGTGCATGACTACTATGATCTAAAATTAATAATACTTAAATACTATGATATAAAGTCAATATATTTTATGTTGTATGGTAAGGGAATAAGAGGAAAAAAGAGATACACAAACACAAATGGATTCACAGCAACATGCGGAGGAAATGCATGACAATTACAGGCCTCAGTCTGTAACTTGTCACATAGTCATAGCTGGTATTTATAACTACTTTCTTCCTCTGCCCACTCTATATTCCCTTTGTGTTTGGCAAGCACTTCAGCTGGCTGTGGTTCTTTACCTAGTGGAGTGACCCCAATCCTCATTCCTGAAGGGTCTGGCCATTTGCAGTCCTGCCTGGATTGGGATTTCCATCGACCTAATCACAGGGCATGATAATACTAAGAGATGCCCTAAGGGGTCTCCTGTATTCCAGCCACATTCTTCCTTACCTCAGTTGTGGAGCAGTAGTCCAATTTCCCCTTGGTGGTCAGGAGCAATCACCCCTGGCAGCACTGTAACTCCTATAACTCCCTTTTTTGCCTGTTAATTCAGAGGCATGAGGAGCCCAAAGTGTCTGGGCAGCAGTCTTAACTTTCAGTTCAGTGCAATCATTGTGTGTCTCCTGGTGGAAGAATTCCTCCCTCTGGAAATAAAATCTCTGGGCCAGCAGAGCATAAAATCATGGAAATAGAAGGCAAAACTTTTGCCAGTGAGTCACTAGGAGTGATATTTAGTAGTGCCACTCCAATTTCTACCTCTTGATTTATGGACCCATGAATCCTGGTGTAAGAGATGGGAAAAACCAAAGATGTTTGATACTCTCACACTCAACATAGAAGACTTCTATGACCAGATGTGTGGTTTTTTCCCACACAGTGCAGTTCTTCAACTCTCTGGATACCAGTTGGGTGTCCCATAATTCAGTAAATTCTGACTCTGCCTACATGTAGTTAGAGTCAGATTCCACAGGTTAAGGGCTCAGTCCTACAGGCCTGTACCCCCTTTAGATGTCAATTACAAGGAGTAGGTTGTCACATATCACCTATACTTGTGACTAATGAGCTATAAGTTGGGATTTCCACCACCCCTTTCTTGGGTTTGCTTAATTTGCTAGGAAGGCTCTTAGAAGTTAGGGAAACATGTTTACCAGTTTATTATATTAATAAAGAATTTGTAAAAGGATACAGATGAAAGCCAGATGAACAGATACATAGCATGAGGTCTGGAAGGGTCCTGAGCTCCTGAAGGACCAGGGGCTTCTGTCTCTGTAGATTTGGGGTGCACACCCATACGGATGTGGTAGGCAACCCGGAAGCTCTCAGAACTCCATAGTTTAGGGGTTTTTGTGGGGCTCTATCATGTAGGCGTGATCAATTATTAACATCATTTCCAGCCCCTCTTCCTTCTCTGGAGAACAGGGGGATGAGGCTGAAAGTTCCAAGTTTCTAATCATGGCTTGGTCTTCCTGGGAAGCAGCCCGCATCCAAAAGCCCCACCAAGAGTCACCTCATTTGAACCAGAGACGCTCCAGTTACTCCTATTGATCCATATTCCTGATGCACAGCTCCTAAATACTGCTTATACCTCAACCTGGAGGTATTAAGGAGCTCTGTGTCAGGAATGGGGATCGAAGATCGAATACAAAATATCCTCCTAGCATCCCTAGCTGCAAGGTTTTAGGAGATCTATGTGTACATTTCTTTTTCTTTTTCTTTGCTTTTCTTTCTCTTTGAGACAGGGTCTCGCTCTGTCATCCAGGCTAGAGTACAGTGGTGTGATCGTGGCTCATTGAAGCCTTGATCTCCTGAGCTCAAGCCATCCTCCCGCTTCCGCCTCCGAAGTAGCTGGGACCACAGGCACATGCCACCATGCCTGGCTAATTTTTTTATTCTTGTGTAGAGATGGGGTCTCACCATGTTGCCCAGGCTGACCTCAAACTCCTGAAGTGATCCTCCTCCCTTGGCCTCCAAAATTGCTGGAATTACAGGCATGAGCCACTGTGCCTGGCCTATATTTCTTCTTATTTCACATCTGGCTTTAGAAGAAACAGCACCATGTATTACATTTGATGCTGATTCACCAAGCATCCCCGTTTGCCTGCACTGAAGGGTTTCCCAGGACATGAGAGTTTCTGTGCTAAAACTAGGACAGTTCCATGCAAACTAGAGTGAAGAAGCTCTTTTAAAATTTGACTAGAGATAAATCAAAAGTGGCTCAGGATTTCGATTAACAACTGTGGCTTGGTATAGACCACTTTACTTCTCCCATTGGTCTCTAATAACCAAGTGTAGTTGTTGTTCTTTTAAAAATACTTTTTATTTTATATTTTAAAAAAAGGGTTAATATGTGATACAAAGTTAAAATGTCTTAAAGGGATATGTCGATAAGAAAGTCTTTCTTCAGTCTTGGCCTCCACCAGTTTTTTTTCTTTGGACGGAAACTGTAACCAGTTTCTCTGAATGTCTTTTCAAAGATATTTTATGCATGTTTAAGTATATAAATTTATTATTTAAAATATGCACATGGTTGCATACTATACACAGTGTTCTCCTTGCTTTTTTCTCTTAACAGTGTGTCTTTGAGGTTGTTCAACAATAGGTGATAAAGACCTGCCATTTTTCTTAGTGGTTTAATAGTATTCATTTGCCAGATTTACTGTCATTTATAAATTTGGAAAGCACCTACTAACAGACTTAGAGTTTGCCTCTAATTCAGTGTTATTATTAACACAAACTATGCCGTAATGAATCTTTGAGCAGCTGAGTCAAAGGGAATGTGCATTTAAATCTGTGAGATTTAATGTCAAATTGCAACCCATAGAGGCTGTGACAATTTACACTTCTACTGGCTGTATAGAAAAGCACCCGATTCCCCACAGCCTCAGTGGACATACACCGTCTTATTCAGCCAAGGTCAAGACTCGGTCAAGCAAATCCTTGTTTTTGCTAGTAAATCGGATCTTCTCCCGTTTTACTTCCTCACTGGTCTCTACCAAGGCAAAACGAATCCTCTAGCCAAAGCCATTTCCTGCCTTTAGGCTGCCTTTGCTGAGTCAGCTCATTAGCCTTAATTGTCTTCAAAATGATCCTCAGCTGTGTCATTCTTTCAAGACCTGCAGAGTTATGGGAAATGCTGTCAAAGCCAGGGGTGTGTCTGTAGGGATAGAGTGAGGTCTGCGCAACCAGTAGCCAGAGTTGACAACTGGAGAATAAATCAGCATTTTGGGGGGTCTGAAAATAGGTCAGTCCACTCACAGTGAGGAGTTGGAGAGTTTCATGCCAGGGACACACTAGAATTTAGACTTCGTGCTTTTTAATATCCATAGTGATAGTACTTGGGAGTGCACAGGATATCTTTTTTGTTGTTAATTTAAGTTCTGGGGTACATGTGCAGAATGTGCAGTTTAGTTACATAATTATACATGGGGAGTGCACAGGATATCTTTGTGGGGCAGTGAGATTGCCTGATCCAAATCTCCACCATCCATACCTCCCACCTCCAAATGCTTTGTTTACATGGAGAAGGAGATGAGACTCTCTTTCTCTCTCCTGGTCTCCTCCATCCACCGGTGTGCTGGAGTCAGCTCACACAACATGTGAGAGATGATAAGTTTTCAGGAACTTTCCAAGCTGTTTGTTAAATATAGCCATTATAAAAATTAGATAAATTTACAATTAAATATATTTATTACAAAGGTCATAGATACTCAAAACACATTCCTGCCTAATTATTTCCCTACATTTTATTTCTGCTTTAGAGGATTTTTACATCCCTTGTGCCTCTATGGTGGAAATGCTATACAGCGTTGTGCTACGGTGTACCTCGTCTCAACTATGTGGTTGGTGACTTCACGCTGGTGGCTTGAAATTGACCATGGTAGGAGTACATGCACCTCAGAATTGGCGAATACTATAAATCAGTGCTTGATTTATTGTTTTGTTGGCCATCTAGACTTAAGCAAGTAAAGGGGAAAATGTGAATTATTCAGATTAAACTTAAAAATCTGTTATGACCAGTGCTGAAGCTGAAAGAAAATTCAATTCAGTGAACATAATTTATACAAGAGTGGGGTTATCACTGTAACTGGATCCTTGGGGTGTTGCTTTGCCAGCCAGAAACCTCTGTTGCCGGTGGCGCCTTTGCCCGAGTTTTGCTCTGGCCTGATGGGCACGTAACACCCACTCAGCCTAGCAGGCTGTGCTCAGCTCATGCTACTGGCTTGGATCCTGCACCTGCCAAGGGTGAGCCAGGCAGGAGCACTGAGGGGTGTGTGAGTGAGCATGGCGTCTGGCCACTGCACACAGCCAGACATGCCAGCTGCAGTGGGGCAGGCAGCTCCAGGTACTGGCACGGGCACCAGCTCCCTGCAAGGCTGCAGCTAGACTAGGCATACTTTAAGCAACTTCTATAGCTGACACCAGGGAATGTGGTGGCACCTGGAAGCTTGGAGATGACAGGAACCACAGAGCCCTAAAAAGGGTGTCACAGTCCTGGCTCAGGGATCTCCTAGGTCTGGGCTCCCTGAAGGGCGGCAGCTCTTCTCTCCTTTTCTCTTCTCTCCTTCTTGTCGCCTACAAAGTGGTGAGCAAAGGGCATGTTTCAGCGCTGTTTGTGTTACAGCTCTTTCAGCTCTGCCATTAAGCGGGTCCTGAATTCTTGTTTCGTGTTCAGAAAGAATGATGTACATGGAAAAGTGGAGGGTGAGCAAGATGAAGAGGATATTTATTGAACAACAGAACAGCTCAGAGGAGACCCACAGTGGGTAGCTCCTCTCCCTCTCCAGGGTGTCCCAGTGAGTGTTCAGCTCTCAGCAGAGAGGGTAGCTCCTCTCTGCAGCTGGTTATCCATCATCTCTCTGTCCTCTCCTTGAGTCTGGCTGAGTCTGAGGTTTTTATGGGCCTCAGAGGGGAGGAAGTGCATGCTGATTGCTTCATGGGTGGCCATAGGTGGGCCCTGGGAAAAGCACCACAAGTTCCCCTCTTGTTTGTGGGACTGGCAGCCCAGCCCCCAGACTTCAGGCCCTCCTTGGCTTGAAAGTGGGTCTTCACCAGGGACCCACCCCCTTCTGCCCAGGAGCCTGTCTGCCTCCTGCCACTGTTCATGGCATCCAGGCTGTTCATGCCAAGGGGCACATGCAGGCCAGAGCCCGGCTGTCCTCAGCTCCCCCTCAGCCTCCTTCCTATGCTTATTGGTGCCTAACGTCCAGAGGGGTCTTCAGCAGCAGGGGGGCGGTGTGTCAGTGCTGCCCTGAGCATGTGCACACCCAGCTGGGCTGCTTCAGCACCTGGGCTTGGCCCCTACTTTGCTTTGAGATTGGAGTGGGCGCTGGCAGTGGAGAGAAGCCAGGGAGTGGGAGCAGGAAACTTTGAGCCTGTGGGGGGCAGGAGGACCTTCCTAGGTCCCCAAGAATGCAGAGATGCCTGGATCTGTAGTCATGGCAGGGTGGCTGCAGCTGCACCTGGGGAGCTCCTGCCTTGCCAACTTGGAAGGGGTGAGGCTCCCACTTTTCCCTGGCTTCCCTGGTTAATTATAGCCCTGGCTATACCTCCTTGCAGCCTGGGTTGGGGGTTCCAGGTCCTCGCTGGGCCTGGACCAGCGTCCAGGTCAGAGGTGATGCTGCTGTGAGTTCTTCCTGTGTCCCTGGTGCTCAGGGGTGGCCTGGGGCTCCCCTTTGCCTGGCTTGTGGCCCTGCCTGCCCCAGAGGGGCACCTCTGGGAGTGGATCTCACTGGGACCTGGTCATTGGGAGCATCAGGCTCAGTGGTCACCTCAATGAGGGGCAGATCCTGGGGACATCGCTTCCGGTGGATCCATGCAGAGCCTCTTCCCGAAGTGCAGGGACTTGGCACTGTCAGTGGGGTGGGTGTGGTGGCCATGTCACTGGCCAGGTCCTCAAAGCAGGCACCTCTCCCACTTTCCACCGTGGGCCCCTGAATGTGGCCCCAGCTCCACATTTCAGGTCTGGTCTCATGCTCCATGTGCAAGCATGGCACTGCCCTGGGCCCAACTCTGCCTCGGGACTCCTCTCCGCCAGCTCCTCTGTGCCTGATTGACTGCTCTCCCACTGGTGGTTGGCTCAGCCTGGCCCCATAGCAGTGGCTCCCAGGGGCAGGTTCCCAGGGTGGTGGGTTCAGGGAGACTCCCAGGGACAGGCTCTGGGGACTGCCCACCTTGCCATCTGCACCTGAGGACCCATGGCCTGTTCCTGTACCCCACTGCAGCTGGCATCATTGCAATGGCTGCTTCAGACAGACTGCCACTGCCATCATCAGTACCTCTCATCAGATATAAAGAGTTACCCGTGAGATGCATCTCCATTTGTCAAATCATGGTTAAATTGCAGCCATTGTTTAGTAAAAGATACATGGCTTCAGCAAAAATCAATGAAAGCATTCTGGGAGAATCAATTGATTCTATGGATCTCCAGTAAAGATTATCATGTATTTTATTATTATTTGTAAATTGTGTCACACATCCCTTCTATCAGTAAATTTATAATCTTACAAAGAGATGTGCATACCCTCACTTTTTTTTTCCCTTTGAGAGCTGGTTAAGTGTTTTTAAAAAATTTTTTTATAGAGACGGGGTCTCCCTATGTTTCTCAGGCTGCTCTTGAACTCCTGGGCTCAAGGGATCTGCCTGCCTCAGCCTCCCAAAGTGCTGGGATTCCAGGCATGAGTCACGACATCCAGCCTGGTCGTTAAGTGTTGAAGAGCACACTACTGTCTCCAGTTTCAGAATTCTGTGACTATGTATTGATTTAATGCTATTTTCTCAAAATAAATGATGCCATTTTCATTAGTCCACACTGTGTGCAGTGAGGTTGAGAGGTGGTGAAGAGGGCGAGTTTACCTAACCACTGTGTGTCACTTTGATTATGACTAGCACTGAGGAGCTGGCTAGCTTGGGACCAGGCCTTTTCTTCTGAAACTTCCTTCTGTTCAATGGCCAGAAGTTTTTAGCATTTTTCTAATTCAGGAGTTGGAAGCCCTTCTAAATTAGCAAGCCAAGTTCTCATTTATTCACTAAGGTAGCATGTACCAGGGGTCCATTTTAACTTGTAAAAGTTATCCAGGTTATGGCCATATAGTCACCATATGGAGTATTTTATAAGTCACCATATAGAATTATTTTATTAAGATAAAGGCCATTGAAACATAAAACCAAATTATGCGATTTTTTTTTTTTTTTTGAAACAGGGTTTTGCTCTATCAGCCAGGCTGGAGTGCAGTGGCATGATCCTGGCTCACTGCAACCTCCACCTCCCAGGCTCAAGAGATCCTCCCATCTCAGCCTCCCAAGTAGCTGGTATTCCAGGCATGCACTACCATATCTGGTTAATTTTTATATTTTTCTGTAGAGACAGGATTTCACTATTTTCTTCAGGCTGGTCTCAAACTCCTGAGCTCAAGTTATCCATCCACCTCAGCCTGCCAAAATTCTGGGATTAGAGGCACTAGCCACAGCACCTGGCAATGTGATTTTTTTTTTTAACTTCTGACATGGACTTGATATTTTTATTTTACTCCTCCCCTGCAGGGAGATTCACAGCTTGCCATATGTGATTCTAGCCGTAGAGCACATTCCTTGTAACAATGCCCCAAGCCACTGCTCCAGGGCCCAGAAAACCTGTGTTGGTACCCAAAGGCCAGGGTGTCCTAGAGATATATGTCAGGGGTCAGGAATGTGGGTTTGTGATGCTTTTTTGACTTGGTGTGTCACGCAGAATTCTTCTAGGCAAATGACAGATACTACCTCTGCTTATGTAAATAGTAAGGAGATTTATTGAGTGGAGAGTAACTAGATCAAGGAAACCCTAGGAAGGTATCTTAGCTTAGGTTGTTGTAACAAAATATCATAGACTGGGTAGCTTAAACAACAGATATTTATTTCTCAAAATTCTGGAGGCTGGGAAGTCCAAGATCCAGGTGCTGTCAGATTTGGTCCTTGGTGAGGGCTCTCTTCCTGGTCTGTAGAGAGCTGCCTTGTCACTGTGTGCTCATATGGCCTTTCCTTGGTGTGTGCTTGTGGAGAGGAGAGAAGAGGGGAGGAGAGAGGAAGATAGAGAGACTCTCCATCTTCTTTTTCTCATAAAGGCACTAATCCCATCATGAGGGCCTGTATTAGTCTGTTTTCATGCTGCTGATAAAGACATACCTGAGACTGGGTAATTTATAAAGAAAAAGTAGTTTAATGGATTTGCAGGTCCACGTAGCTGGGAAGGCCTCACAATCAAGGTGGAAGGTGAAAGACATGTCTTATATGGTAGCAGGCAAGACATAGAAAGAGAACCAAGTGAAAGGAGTTTCTTCTTATAAATCCATCAGATCTCATGAGATTTATTCACTACCATGAGAACAGAATGGGGGAAACCACCCTCCTGATTCAATTGTCTCCCACTGGGTCCCTCCCACAACATGTGGGAATTATGGGAGCTACAATTTAAGATGAGATTTGGGTAGGGACACAGCGAAACCATATCAGGGCCCTACCTTCATGCCCTAATCTATTACCTTTCAAAGGCCCCACCTCCAAATACCATCATATGAGGGATTAGGGCTGCAACATATGAATTTGGGGGGAACACAAACATTCAGTCCATAACAGAAGGCCATAGAACCCAGGTTTGGAAATCAGGCATGAACAAGAAACTAGGCATCAGCTAGGACTACAACCCAAATCACATTTCAAAAAAGAAACAGCCTGGCGAGGCCCCTACAATTGCTCTTGCCACTGCTGAACACTGGACACCTCTGTTTGTACCACCTCTGCTGTTGGCCCAGGGCATGGGATGTCCCCACCTCTAGACATTCAAAGCTGCTGTTGTGATGCCCTAGGGATGCTCTGCCTCTTTTCTTTGTGTGTGAAGGCGTGAAGGACTTTCCTAAGGCCTGATTGTCCAGGATGCATGAGTATCACCTTTTGCCTGGGCATAGCTGCAAGGGAGGCTGGGGAAAAGACTATTTGGCTTTTTTCAGGATCTCTAGTGGGAAGAGATCTGCTTTCTACTTAGGAGCACAAGGAAATGTGCACCAATGGGATTCAATTGCTAAGTGACCACAAAAGAAATAATGTCCATGACATTTGGTCACATGTACTGCAGATTTATATGCTCTCATGTGCCACAGCTCCCTGCCACATGGGAACTTTCTGGTTGTCTTTAGCTCCATGGGACCACTACTCACTGGGCCTTCATCCTGTTCTCTACTCAAGATGCTCTTGAACCCCCTTCTCTTCTGTGGGGGTGAGTCTGGAAAAGATGCTGGTTCGACCTTGTTACTGTTGTATGCCCCCAGCCCAGGGCTCCCCCAAGGCATGCTGGATCATGGTGTTTCTCCTGCCATGTAGCTCAGATCTCTCCTTACTCAGCAAGAAAAAGGGTTTAAGAAACAGGGCTGGGTCCTTACATCTTTGTGCTTCCTGTGGCGTCTCTACCACCGCAGCGTAAGTCCGGTGCTAAGACTGTATGTATCATAAGCAGGCAAGGTTTCTTCTTTGTGTTTCATGCAGAAAAGTGCCTCATAATGACTTTTGGTTAGAAAGTGTCAAAATAAAATGTCATATTTGTTTGGTGCTATAGTTTTCAAACATTTCTGCAATAATTAGCTCATTTTACTGTCATAACCATCCCCTAGTTATTATTTCCGTCGTGGAGATCAGGCTGGTGAGACTTAAAGGGCCCAAGGTTGCACAGTTGCTAACAGGCAGGGCTGGACTTGGCCCCAGTTTTTCTTACATCTCACTTGATGCTCCACGGATGGTAACACAGTACTGGGAGTCTTCTAATGGCAATATCATGTGCAGCTATAGAGAGGCCAGTCACTCAAGACCCAGTGTCCTTGCTTGACAGTGGTACCTTCCATGGAGTTTGCAGGGCTTTGAAGGCCCCTCTGTGCTAGTTGGCACCCTATCCAGAGCTCTGTGGGCCAGCACATATGAGCCAGATTCACTCTTCAGGTGGAGGGAAGCTCTCAGCCAGAGCAGTGTCCTGGGTCTCCCTAGCCCCCTCCTTGCCTGCAGGGCTCACTCACTCAGCTCAGGAGGCTCTTCCTCTCTTGCCGGTTAATGGAATCTCTCAGAGGCAGGCCAGAGCACCTGGTGAAGTGGCCACAGTCCTCTAAGAGGAGCCCAATGGGTGGAATTCACGACAACTCCAGCCCTGAGGTTTGGAAGACAAATGACTTCTGTTTCAGACAAATGGGAGTGTCAAGTTATTCCAGCCTGATGAGATTACAGCTCAGGGGATCATGAGGAATCAATTCCTCCAGCAGAGGGGTAAAAAAAAAACCAGCTGGCCCGGGGGCTCTCAGGGCCTCCTGCTGAAGGTAATGTGGGGGTCACAGGCTGAAAGGGTCCAGGTGAGGATGGGATTAGAGCAAGAGGGAGCTGGCATATAAAACAAGCCTAGAAAATAGGAAGCCACAAGCCCAGGGAACGTCAGGAAGGTTTGCAAGGAGAAGCATGACTTTGACTATCCAGCAATGCCAGCTTCTGAGTCTCTCTCTCTGTAGAGACACAACAGAGGAGAGATAAGAGTCGAAAAGAAATGTAAATGAGGTGGGGCTGTCAAAGGAAAGAACATGGAAAGAGAGGAACACAAGGAGATGGGGGAGAGTGAGACACTTGCCTCGGGCCCAGAAAGTAATGGGGCACCCACAATCTTGGAAATCAAGATAAATAACATTTTAAAGCACTATTTATAAAACCTAAAATTAATGCAAAATAATCTATGATGAGCCAAATGCCCAACATTTTAAAGAAAGACAGCATCAGTAACAGTGATGAATTGAGCCATATTGGAACCTGAGGCAACAAGAAAAATCAATAATATTGATCCTGTCTTTCTTCAAAATGTTGGCATTTTGTTATCACGATTGTTTTGCATTCATTTGGACTTTTAAAAAATATTGAATTAGAGTATCAGTCATCTTGATGGCTGAGTTTTTTGGTGCCCTCTTAAATTTTGTGTCTGAGGCAAAAACCTTGCCTCAGCCTAGTCCCAGCCCTGATGCAGAATAATCCTTTATACCCTGTGGCTCATCCTGGCCACAGTGCAGTACGGAGCTGCAAAACACTTTTCCAGAACCACAGGAAGACCCCTCGGCAGGTCTTTGATTTAGTGTTTGTCCTTATTTGGGGTTGTTTTTCCATTTGTTAGACCAGCTGACACAGAGTCCCCTGAGTGCAGTGTGACACTGGCACAGATCTGTGAAGGAGCTGCTGGCATTGGCGTTTGATCTGTGACAAAGAGATACCATCCCGATCAATGGGATGCTAATTGTTCTGAGCAGGAATTGCACCTGTCGGCACTCTTGATCATAAATTTCATTAGCAGCACTTAATTCTACCCAGTCCCCTTTGTTTTCTTAGCAAATGAGTGTCTTTTCCATAAAGCAAACTGTCTTAGTTTATTTATGCCACTATAACAGAATACCCAAGACTGGGTAATTTAAAATGAGCAGAAATTTATTGGCTCATGATTCTGGAGGCTGGGAAGCCCAAGATCAAAGGGCCAGCATCTGCCAAGGACCTTCTTGCTGCCTCATCCCATGGAGGAAGGCAGATGGCAGAAAGGCTAAGAGGTCAAGAGACAGAGATGAAAGGGGACTGAAGTCTTTTTCTTTTTTTTTTTATTTGAGACGGAGTTTCGCTCTTGTCACCTAGGCTGGATGCAGTGACGTGATCTCAGCTCACTGCAATCTCCACCTCCTGGATTCAAGTGATTCTCCTGCCTCAGCCTCCTGAGTAGCTGGGATTACAGGTACCCACCACCATGTCCGGCTAATTTTTTGTATATTTAGTAGAGACAGGGTTTTGCTATGCTGGCCAGACTGGTCTTGAACTCCTGACCCCAGGTGATATGCTGACCTTGGCCTCCCAGAGTCCTGGGATTACAGGTGTGAGCCACTGTGCCCGGCCTGGACTCACCTTTTTATAATGAATGCACTCCCACAATAATAGCATTAATTCCTTTATGAGGGTGGAGGCTTCATGGCCTAATCACCTCTCATTAGGCCCCACCTCCCCACACTGTTGCATTGGGGATTAGGCATTGCATACTTCTTGGAGGACTCAGTCAAACCATAGCACAAACTTACAAGATCTTGGTAACTGTCTCCGATCCTTATTTTTTTTGTTTTGTTTTGTTGTTATCATCAGTAAGAAAAGTGGCCCCAGTCTTGGAGTAAAATGTGAACTGCATTTTGATACAATAACTTTGGACAGCTTGAGCACATTCTGGAATTGCAGAAATGAGCTCATCTGAGAAATAAAGCAGTTCTTCTCTATTTGTTGATCAAGAGAGGAAAGTGAAAGTGCCATGACGCCCATGGCGATCACCAAACACCCTCTGGGCTCAGAAGGTGCCTTTGAGGACAGACATCTTTGGGAGGCCCCAGACAGGTGCTCACCATTCACTTCTTGGGAGTTCTCCTGACAGAGCAAATCACTCGTTGGTTTTTTAGATAAAATGTGGGATTCGCAGGTTGTAATTTTCCATTCCCATTTTGGAAAGTCTCTTATCCTTGCAGTGAAGCTCTGTGCTCCAAGGTTGGCAAATAGTCTCCTTTGTTCTTATGCTGGTCCTAGGCCATGGCAGCTTTCTGTTTGTTCCTCATCTCACCCCAGGGACTTTCTGTTCTCTTTTCACTTGGTTGGAAACTGGCTAGGAACTAGAAGTGGAGCACAGTATGACATTTTACCATTGACTTGAGGATGGGTGAACCACTTAGCTTTTTGCTTCAGTTTTTTCAGTGGCTCAATATTAACATCTGACTTCCCACTGCCTTTTGTTTCTATTAAGAAGAATGCCTTGGCCAGGTGCGGTGGCTCACGCCTGTAATCCCAGCACTTTGGGAGGCTGAGGAGGGTGGATCACGAGGTCAGGAGATGGAGACCATCCTGGCTAACACGATGAAACCCCATCTCCACTAAAAATACAAAAAATTAGCCGGACGTGGTGGCAGGTGCCTGTAGTCCCAGCTACTTGGGAGGCTGAGGCAGGAGAATGGTATGAACCTGGCAGACGGAGCTTGCAGTGAGCTGAGATCGCCCCACTGCACTCCAGCCTGGGTGACAGAGCAAGACTCCATCTCAAAAACAAAACAAAACAAAACAAAACAAAATAAAAAAAAAGAATGCCTTTAGTGTGAGAGGATACGTTGATTAAACATAAAACTATATGGATACATAGCTGCTGATATTCTACAAATAATTCTGGGAATCCTACCATGTGCCAGGCATCATTCTAGGCACAAGGGCATAAGGATTGCTACAACATGGTTAGGGTACAGTTGGGGACACAGACAAGTCAGAGGCTTTGATGAAAGTATTCATTTAGTATAGCACCTGGTACAAATGGCAGTCATTGTTTCTACCCTCTTTCCATCTCCCTGCCTCCCCCTCCTCCTCAGCATCACCATGCATTGTCCTGGGCCTTGGGGATACAAAGATGAAGAAGCTATAATTCCTTTCCTCAATTTGCTAAAAATCTAGAGGGCAAGTAGACATGTTAACTTATAATTTGTGTGGATGAGATAAAAGCTATCACACCCATCTGTCTCAGTTATTCCTCACAACAACCTGTGAGGTGTGGGGTGCTGTTCACATCTTGCAGATTAGGAAACAAAGGCTCAGAACACTCACAGGACATCCTTCAGATATGCAACCTGTAGAGCAAAGTCAAGATTTAAAGGTATCCTGATGCCAAAGTCTGAGCTGTTCTGTCTTATAAAGATGTTGAGCAGCATTTGTCAAATGAATATTCTTTCATGGGATGCATTCTAAATGCCCAGAACAGGTGGAGGAAGGGGCACAAGAGATGCTTAAAAGATTTTAAAAGAATTTCTACACTCCTTTAATCCATACATATAGAGGAAAAGAGAAAGAGAAAACAGCATCCAAAAGCTATCTTCTGTGAATCAGTTAAGCAGAGAAAGACACCAACTCAGTCAAGATTCAAACTTTTGCAAAACATTACATTACCAGATGATGATTGATGGCTGAAAACTGTTTTCTTCTGTTGGGAGGGGTTGGCTGTACTGTCCTGAGTTACTGTGGATTCTATAGGATAATGATCTCTTCTCTCACTCTCTTGCCCAGGTTGGAGTGCAGTGGCTTGATCATAGCTCACCGCAGTGTTACACTCCTGGATTCAATCCATCTTCCTGCTTCAGCCTCACAAATAGCTGGGGCTACAGGCATGTGCCACCATGCCTGGCTGTCTTCTTCTCCTCCTTCTCCTCCTCCTGCTTTTTTTTTTTCTTTTTCTTTTTCTTTTTTTTTTTTTTTTGAGACGGAGTCTCATTCTGTTGCCACAGCTGGAGTGCAGAGGCACGATCTCGGCTCATTGCAACCTCCGCCTCCCGGGTTCAAGCAATTCTCTGCCTCAGCCTCCTGAGTAGCTGGAATTACAGGTGCCCACCACCACACTTGGCTAACTGTTTTGTATTTTTAGTAGAGATGGGGTTTTACCATGTTGGCCAGGCTGGTCTTGAACTGCTGACCTCATGATCCACCTGCCTCGGCCTCCCAAAGTGCTGGGATTACAGGCGTGAGCCACCGTGCCAGCTGATTTCTTCTTTTAGTAGAGTTGAAGTCTCACTATGTTGCCCAGGCTCGTCTCAAACTCCTGGGCTCAAGTAATCCTCCCACCTTGGCCTCCCAAAGTTCTGGGATTACAGGTGTGAGCCAATGTGTCTGGCCAATTCTTTTTTGTTCTTATATGAAGGAACAAATTTGGGTGAGTGATGGAGAAGCCGAGGTGGGAAGACAACTGAGACAGAGGCAGGGCTGGTGGTTACTTCCAGTTCTTAGGAGTATTTGATGAAAACTTTACACCCTCTGGCTGTCAGGTCTATTTAGGGCCTCAAAATATACCTTAGCATATTCTAAAATGACAGTTTTTCTCCTAACATGAAAATTGCTTTTTTAAAAATTATAGGTCGGGCGTGGTGGCTCACGCCTGTAATCCCAGCACTTTGGGAGGCCGAGATGGCGGGTCACGAGGTCAGGAGATCAAGACCATTCCGGATAACACGGTGAAACCCTATCTCTACTTAAAATACAAAAAAATTAGCTGGGCATGGTGACAGGCACCTGTAGTCCCAGCTACTTGGGAGGCTGAGGCAGGAGAATGATGTGAAGTTGGGAAGAAGAGGTTGCAGTGAGCTGAGATCCTGCCACTGCACTCCAGCCTGGGTGACAGAGTGAGACTCTGTAAAAAAAAAAAAAAAAAATATATATATATATATGTGTGTGTGTGTGTGTATAAAAGTAGGCCTGGTACAGTGGTTCACACCTGTAATCTCAACGCTTTATGAAGCTGAGGTGGGAGGATCATTTGGGGCTAAAAGTTTGAGATTAGTCTGGGCAATGTAGTGAGACCCTGTCTCTAAAAAAAGGAAGGGGGAGAGAGAGAGGGTGGGAGAGGGAGAGAGAGTAGGGGAAGGAGGGAGGGAGGGAGAAAGGAAGGAAAGAAGGAAGGTAAAAAAGGGAAACAAACAGGAGATATACCTAATGTAAATGACGAGTTAATGGGTGCAGCACACCAACATGGCACATGTATACAAAGAAATAGCAAGAAAAAGATCATAAAAGTAATACATGTTCTTTGAAAAAAAGACAGAAAAGTGTGAAAGTAAGTGAGCATCATTCGTTACTCCATCATGATATGTGCACCCACATACACCCACACACATTATATTACAAAAATGAGATCATGCTGGTAATAAATACCTCTTGGGTGCCTGCACAATAATTTTCTTATTTTGGGAACATCTCAATAATCAAAGTTGGATGGGTCTTCAGAATCAAGTTTATATTGTTTGATGAGCCAAAGATAATTGATTTTGGTAGACATTTGATCCAGTCTAGATGAATCTAGATCAATTTTCCCCCCAAAATTGGAATTTTTTTTTCTGCTATAGTCACTGAAGCTATTCTGGTTTCTTCCCTTTCCTCATTCTTAGTTATTTCATTTGTTCTTCAATGCTAATTCTGAGAAATAGCATAGTATCTTCCTAGTAAATCCATCTACCTTGCCTTGACTTTTTCCTCTTCCTTCTTTTATCTTTCTGTTTATGCTAGCTAGGATCAATTTTTCTTGCTTACAACCTGGAGAAGCTTAATACACACAGTATCATATTTATTGCTTCATAGCCTTCTCCCACTTAATAATCTGTTCCCATGTCCATAGATGCAGAGACCCAGGTTCATGTCTAATGGTTGTGTAGCATTCCACTGTATGGATGTACCATATTTATATAACTGGAAGAAAACAATTTTCAGCTCTTAATTCTGAAACCATTGTCTAGAAATTAAAAGCTCCTTTTTTTTTTGAAATTTATGGACAACCTTGCAGCAAATATTATTGTATATGCATCTCTTTGTACTTGTTTTATTATTCCTTATGACAAATTCTAGAAGTGAAATTAATAGATCAAGGAGTTTGTATATTTAAAAATTGTATGTTTATTACCAGATTGTCTTCCAGAAAAATTCCACCAATTTATACTACCAATAATAGAGTGTGAGCAACCAACCTAGATATTATGGATCTTTCTGTTTATTGGCAATATGATGGAAGAGAACTAACAAAATGGCAATATATTTTTCGTTTTGTCTATAATATACTTCTGAAGAAGTTTCAAGAAGAACATACAGCTATGATGAAGGCAAAACTCACCCCTAACCCACTACCCATTTGAGCCAACTTCCCCTCACATATTTTTCTATGCATATATAGATAGAACATGTAATTTTAGGTAAATAAGAGTTTTTAAAGAAACAAAATACATTAGACACATTAGAAACACCCAGCGTAGATAATCATTCCCACCCCCTCCCTCCTGTTAGAGGTAGCCACTATCTTCAATGTGATGTTTATTATTTTAATGCGTGTTTCTATGCCATTATAATAGATGCGTAACCATGAATAACATATACTTTTTTTACCTATTTTAAAATTATATGCTGTATCATATGGTAACTTGCTTTTTTTAAGTTTTAAAACTCAATATTACATTTTTAAGATATATCAGTGTTGATAGATGAAGCTCTAGTTTATTCATTTTAACTGCCGTAGATTATTTTGTTGTTTTGACTTACTCCATGTTTTAAAATATACATTTTCTATTATCTATTGATAATTAGGAATTCTTTAAATATTCTGGTTATTTGTGATGTAAGTATCTTCTTTCAGTGTACAGCTTATCAAATCACTGCACTTTGTCATTAATTTAATGCCTTTTAATCTTAATTGTTTATTTTGTGTCTCTTGTTTATCTCTAAATTCTAAAGACACAATATGATATTTTCTTCTGAAAGTTTTGAAGTTTTGTTTTTCACAGTTAGATTTTTAACTCAGCTGAAGTTGATTTTTGTGAACAGGATAAGGCGTAATTTGGACAACTAACTGTCCTAACTCCTATTGGTTAGTGACTCTTCTCCTTGTGGGTTGGTATAGCCATGACTATCATATATCAAGGTCTGTGTCTGCACTTAACCTATTTTGCTCTATCGGTCTATGTTTCTTTCTCTGTGTTAATGCCATATTGTCTTAATTGCTATAATTTTCTAAGTCTCTTATTTGATAAGATAAACCTTCCCAACTCTGTTCTTCAAACAATCTTAACTCTCCTGGCTCTTTGTATTTTCTTATAAATTTGAGGATCGATTTGTCAAATTTGGTTGAAAAACCTATTGTGATTTTGACTGAATTGTATTGGCTTGAATTGACATCTTTAAGATATTGAGTCTTCACATCAATGAACATGCTATATAACACTGTTTAATTAGGAGTTTCATGTTTGCTAACAATACATCATAATCTTTCTCCCATTAGGTTTTACACATGTTTTGTTAGATTTCTCCTTCCCCCATCCCTTGAGAATCTTACCATTTTTGGAGCCGTTGTGTATGGAATCCTTTTTTGGTTGAATACGTTCTAACTTGTTATTTGTGTGTCTACTGAAAGACTATTGATTTTTCTGTGTTGCTCTTGCATCCAACATCTTACTGAA
>NW_012115154.1:3942763-3955396 GCF_000951035.1 Colobus angolensis palliatus
GGTCTTCTGTGTCCTTCGCGCTGGGAGTTGGAGACTGCAGCTGTTCCTATTCGGCCATCTTGCTCCGCCCACCTGCTATTCTCCTTGTTTCTCTTAAGAACACTTTTTAAGAATGCTGTATTACATTAGCTAGAGCCTACAGAAAATATTAAATGACAGAAATAATAATGGGATTATTGTGCTATTCCCGACTTTAATGGAAATGTTTCTAATATTTTACAGCTAAGTATGATGTTTGCTGTAGGCTTTTTGTTGTGGTTTGAATTGTGCTCCCCCAAAAGATGTGTTGAAGTCCTAACTCTGGATACCTGTGAATGTGTCTTTATTTGGAAATACGGTCTTTGCAGATGTAATCAAGTTAAGATTAGGCCATACTGGGTTAGGGTGGGTTCTAATCCAATGACGGGTGTCCTTATAAGAGAGAGATTTGGACACAGGCACACACACAAAGGAAGAACACCACATAACTATGGAGGCAAAGCTTGGAGTGATGCATCTACAAGCCAAGGAACCCCAAGAAGTGCTGGCAACCACCAGAAGGGAGGAAGGGGTGAGGAAGACTCCTTCCCTAAAGACCCCAGAGAAATCTGGTTCTTCTGACACCTTGATTCAAACTTCTAGCTTTCAGAATTGTGAGACAATAAATTTCTGTTGTTTTAAGCCACCCAGTTTGTGGTAATTTGGCACAGTTGCCCTAAGAAATGAATACACTTTTGCTATGTACTTGATATTAAGGATATTTTCTTTTATTCCTAATTTGTAAAGGGACTTTATTTTTTTATAAATATATGTTAAATGCTATGCTTTTTTAATCATATTCTTTTTTCACTTATCAGTGTTCAGTATATTTTATTATATAACTTCATTTTCTGATATTGAAATATTCTTTTACTACTAGGATAAACTGATGAATTGAATTTGGTAGTCTTTTGTTATTTTATGTTGACATTTATAAACTTCATTTTCTTTATATTTTTTGTGCCAATATTTATAAATGAGTATGGCCTTTAATTTCTCACAATATTTTGGATCAAAACAATATGATAGATTTTTGTCTTTTTCTAGTCTCTGATACAACTTGTGTAAGACAGACATTATTTTATTCAAGGTGGGTAAACTTGCCTGTAAAACCACATGGGCCTGGGGTCTTTTTTTTTCTTTCAGAAATTGAGGGTGATGGGGAAACTTTTGGTTACTAATGCAATTTATTTAATAATTATTGATTTTTGTCAGGATTTATCTTTATTCTCTCTTCTATTTTGTCTAAGATGAGGTTTTGCTCTGTTGCTCAGGCTGGAGTGTAGCGATATGGTCATAGCTCACTGCAGCTTCCAACTCCTGGGCTCAAGCAATTCTCTTGCTTTAGCCTTCGATGTAGGTGGGACTATAAATGTGTGCCACCACTCCTGGCTAAGATTTATGTTTATTTAAAAAATTATTTTGAGACAGGGTCTTGCTCTGTTGCCCAGGCTGGAGTGCAGTGGCTGCCATCACGGCTCACTGCTGCCTTGACCTCCCAGGCTCAAGCAATCCTCCCACCTCAGCCTCCCAAGTAACTGGGACTCCAGGCATACACCACCATGTCTGGCTAATTTTTCATTATTTGTAGAGATGGAGTCTCCCTATGTTGCCCAGGCTGGTCTCAAACTCCTGGGTTCAAGGGATCATCCTGCCTTGGCCTCGTGAAGTGCTGGGATTACAGGTGTGAGTCACTGAGTCTGGCCTATCTTTATTCTTGAGTCAATTTTGTTATGCTCTTTTCTTTAGAAAATTATTTTATCCTACCCTTCAAATTTATTTGTTTTAAAATTTATATAATATCTTATGATTTAAAAAATCTATTCTCTAGCCTTAGTTTTGTGTGCTTTTTTCTCTATTTTTGTTCTTTTTCCCTATTTTTATTATTTATTTTTTAAAAACAGAATTTTTTAAAAAATTATTTTTGATAGAGATTTTTCTTATTTTAAAGAACCAGTTTTTAGATTGTTTATCTTCTCAGTTGTCTCTTTGTTTTCTATTTTAATATTCTCTGTTACTTACTTCTCTTATTCTTTTACTTGCTCTTTGAGTTAATTTTTAATTTTCAGTCTTTTTCTTATTTGTTTCAATCTTGATGAATGTACTTAAAGTTCTAAATCGCTCTCTAGGTACAACCTACACTGCACTCAGAAATTTTCTATTTTAATATTCTCTGTTCTTATTTACTTTCTTCTCTTATTCTTTTACTAGCCCTTTGAGTTAATTTTTAATTTTCAATCTTTTTCTTATTTGCTTTGATCTTGCTGAAAGTACTTAGAGTTCTAAATTGTTCTCTAAGTACAACCTACACTGCACTCAGAAATTTTAATATACAATATTTTCATTGCAGTTTATATAAAAGATTTTATGATTTCATTGTTATGTCTTCAACATATGCATGATTTAAGAGTGCATTTTAAGTTTTCAAACATAGGAGCTGTTGTTTGTTAAAACTATCTTGGGCCTTAAAAGAAGTCTTAGCATATTTAAAAGGATTGAGATCATATAGAACATGCTCTCCAATCCAGCATAAATTAAGCAAAAAACAAAAACAAAAAAAAACAGAAAAAATGACTCAAAATCTCTTATATTTGGAGATCAAGAATACTCTCACAAATAACTCATGTAGCAAAGAAAATGACAATGAAAATTAAATATATCTTGAACTGGATCATAATGAAAATATGACAGATCAAAACTTGTAGGATGCAGTTTAAGGACTTAAAGATAAATTATCCCATGAAAATGCACATATTCTAAAATAAGGGTGAAAATCAATACTCTACCTAATCACCCTTCTCAAGATGATTGGAAGCAGCAGTGGCGGCAACAAATAAGAATCTTCATTAAGGTGCCTACAGGGTCATCTTCAATGAGGGTTTGTGTTTATTTCTGCTCGCTTTGCTTTCACATCTAGAGTTTTATGATTTTGCTCCTGCCTTCATCTGACATCTCAGGCTCTTAGTCCAGATTCAAGTCTTAGGATGGTATTTTGGGGTTCCTACTCTATGGAAATATTGGGAATGATACAAACCAGTGGCCTAATTCCTGATCATGAGGTTCTAGTTTCATCTCAGACAGCAGATTGGTAGCTTTGTTTCTTAGCCTCTTTTCATGAGTCTGGAACCCAAGTCCTCTTCTTACCCCTGATTCCAATGGTGAAGCAGAGGCCATTTTTTTTCTGTTATAGGCTGAATGTTTGTGCCCCTCCAAAATTCATATGTTGAAGCCCTGACTCCTAGTATGGCTATATTTGTAGTTAAGATTAATTGAGATCATAATGGTGAGGCCCTTATGAAAAGAGACAGTAGAGAGCTTGTGTTCTCTCTTTCAACCCTGGCATGAGTGCAGAGAAAAGGCCATGTGACGACATGGTAAAGAAGACAGCTGTGTGCAAGCCAGAAGAGCCCTTACCAGACACTGACCCCTGCCAGACTTGATCTGGGACTTCCAGTTTTCACAGGTGTGAGGACATACATGTGTAAGCCACCGACCTGGTATTTTGTTACAGCAGCCCAAGAATACTGAGACACCTTCCTTTGAGAGACAGAGCTATTTGCCATCCCTCCTGATTTTGGGCTTCATAGCCTGTATCTTCTGTCCTCAGCCCTGATCAATTTGCATTGCAACAGCTCCACAGAGATGTTTATCTTATTTTTTAATCTATGACTTCTAGTTTTTTTCTTCTTGCACAGTTTGTCTGTTGTCAGGTGAACTAGACGGGTATATCATAGTGTGAGCATACTGTTTGAGATCCTTAGTGTTTTCCAGTAAGAAAGAATCACAAGGAGACAGATGTGCCATTAAACTTGCCCCAGAAATCTGTAAGCGTCAAAGGCCTGAACAAATTGCCTTTTTTTTTTTTCTTCCTTGTAGGGATAAGTGTTTAGAATCAACTGGCTACTGCTTCATAGTCACTAATTCGCCTGAGGCTTCTCTATGGACCTGTGCTTTCCAGACTGTCCTTGGGGAGGGCTGTCAGCCATGTTTTCACTAGCGGATGAAACATCCCCTAGTTTACGGATCCCAGCATCTCTCCAAACTTAGCTCACTCTGGCTGTTTGTACTTTTCTACCCATGTGACCTACACCTCCAGGCTTCACCTGGCCAAGCAAACATGGCTAAGTTGCATCTTTTCTATGCACAGAAATGAGATGTAAGTTGGGCAACAAACCCAGTGATATATTTGTTTGCAAACGTGTTAAAAGATGCTCCTAGACATGATATAGAACTCTTGGTTTTCTCTTGCTGCTCCCTCCATGGTGGCTGTTTAGCTTGGAGAGGCAAACTGTTATTTGCAGGCTGTGTAACATTGGTGATATGGAGCCTTTTCCTAACACTGCCTCTTTGTATTTCTCATTGCTATAGGATTATATAGTTGCATCTGTGGGTTTCAGCATGTGGCATTGAAGTTTAACAAACCAAGAAGCAAATGGAACAAATGGCTGCAGATGCATTTCTCATGGCTTTAAGGGGTCTGTGTAGTAAGGTTGAAATATGATGGGCTTTGAGGTGGTTCAAATCTCATTCATCTACCCATTAGCTGTGTGACCTTGGGCAAGGTCTGTGGGCTTAACTTTTGTGAGCTCACTTATGCAAAGAGCATTACAATGCATATTCACAAGGTTAGTGTGAGAGTTAAATACATGGAAAGCACCCAGCCTGTGCCTGGAGGTGCTCAGAATATATTCGTTTTCTTCCCTCCTTTCTCTGATTATTCCGCTAGTTGCCAGACTGTAGCAAAGTTGCCCCACCTCACTGCACCTTGTCATTCTAGTTTTCCATGAAAAACATGCAAAATCAGTGGTTTGGTGACTCAGATGTTCTTCTAACTCTGTAATGCTGGGAGTCTGCAATGCAACAGCTGCTGTTCAGGCTACTTGGGCAGTTTTTCTGGTTTGTCCATCCTCCCCGCCATGCCCTCCCCTGCCATGATTAATTCCTTGGCTAAGGAGTCATGCAGCTGTTTATGACTAGATTGATTAGGGGAAAAGTAAAGATCATTTTAAAAAGGCTTAAAGGGACAATAGAGTGGCTTAGAACCTGCCAGAAGAGGGGGTGAAATTTGAAGTTGCTGAACACACCAATGGGAGCAATCCCTTTTCCATCCAAGAAGGCCACTGCGTGACTGCATTTCTGCTCTTACAGAATTCATTGCAAGGAAAAGTGTAAATAGTGGATTTGCTGGCTCAGGCAATTTTAAACCCTGGAAAAACTATAGAAAAGTTGAACTCTTTCCTTGACACCATCCCACCTCCTCTTTTTGTGTTGTTTCTTTCCTTCCCTTCATTCTGTCCTGTGTGGTATCCCATAGGCCTGACTTCCCCAGTTCTCATAAAATCTACCTCTTCTTCCCACAGATCGAGTACTGTCTTGGTGCCTGATTGTCAGATGGCTGACAGGGGAAAATAGATTTGAGAAATCAATTCAGAATCAGGATTCTCTCTATAAGGTTATATGTAAACTCTTCTAGGGGCCTTTGCACGCTAAAGGAATTGCTTCTTAATGTAATCATATATTTAATTGGGTTAGGTTATTCTATGCAAATTGTAAAAAGAGTTAATGGTACAATGTGACTGCCTTAAGAAGCTGTATAATTTCAGGCTGCATTAATATGAATACATACCAAGGAGGAGATATAAATCCCAGTCCGACTCCATGGGGATCAGGCTTCCTGAGGTCTTTACATGTAGTTCTGGGCTTCTCTCTTTAAGAGGCACTTAGACATAATGGAATACATTTGGTTCGGGGAAGAGTGAAGAGCAGAAGGAGGGCTACCTTCCATTCTCATGTGGAATGCCTTTTAGGAAAGGGGCAGCCCTGTTCAATAGCATGGCGCCAAGAGGAAGAAATAGGAACAATGGGTGAAAAGTACAGGGACATTTTTTGCCCAGGATGAAGATGGCGTTGTTGGAGTCAGAGCTGCCCAAAGATGCCATGGGCTGTCAGGGGGCAGCTCTCAAGGAGATTCCAGCCCAGATGAGTGACCAGATCTGTTCTCTTTTCCATCTCTTCCAGCCCAGATCACCAAGGCTCTCTCTGAGTGAAATCCCAGGGATCATCCTGTGACTGTAGGTGATTCTTGGAGTGGGGAAAATTTCCTCCCAGAGATTTGCATCATATTCCCCAGGCAAGTGCAAGGCCAAGCCCTGGACAGAGCTGGTATTATTCAGATGAGAAGAAATAAGTGATTTCCAGGGGCCAAGGCTTTATTTCTCACATTGACATAACATTCCAGCTGTGGGAAATAGACATTTCATTGATTTACTGTGGTGGTAGCTCTCTGCAGGCTCCTGAATGCTTATGGCTATGAATCAGTTTTGCTTTGTCTCTATGGACAAATCCCCAGCAAGATAAGGAGGCATCCTGCCAAATCCAGATATGCTGTTTAGGTGATGGAATAAATTTAAATTTTTTGAGGATCAAATTAATTTTTCTGACCTAGACAGTCCCTCTCTTCCAAAGAAAACTATTCTGAAAGATTTATAGAAGCTATTCAAGGATATTTGGATCTTATGCAAGTTTGACTTAATCTTACCTGTTCTAGTAGAGCTTTAGGAATTACATTTTCTATAAACTAACAAGAAATGAGAGAAAGTAGCGCTTGATATGCATTTTTGACTCTCTCACAGCCCAGAAACTTAAAGACCAGCAGTTTTATGAGCTGTATTTTATAAGCTCTGTATATCCAGTTGTGTTCCTTTCTTCTTTCTTTGTTTTTTAAAATTAGAATTCTTTCCTTTAAGAATCAACATTGGTGTTTAATAAATCATTATTTACAACAATGCTATAGAAAGCTTTCTAAATTGCTAATGACTCAAATAAATGAGACAATACAGCAAGTATATAAAATCAAATATATAGATAAGTGACAACTTAAAATTCCCACTTGACTTTTCTTCTGTCCCTGAGGACTGTAAATAATACTGCCATAACAAAATACCATAGGTTGCATGACTTAAACAACAGGTATTTTTTTCTCACAGTTTTGTGGACTGGAAGTCTGAGATCAGGGTGTCAGCATGGTTGGGTTCAAGTGAAGGCCCTCTTCCTGGCTTGCAGGTAGCAATGATCTCATTGTGTCATCACATGATGACTTCTCCTCTTTGTGTGCATACAGAGGTACAGAGAGAGAGAAGAGAGAGGGCTATGGGCAAAGGAGTGCACACACAAACTCTCCAGTGTCTCCTCTTATAAGGGCGCTAATCTCATCAGACTAGGGCCCTGCCCTCGTGGCATCATCTAACCCTAATTACCTTCCAAAGTTCCCATCTCCAAATACCTTCACTCTAGGGGTTAGGCCTTCAACATAGGAATTTTGGGAGGACACAAATATTCAGTCCATAGTACTTGGTATTCAGTAGTGCTTTTAAATGGAAATACATTTAGTAATCAAAATTGATTAAACATATTTTTAAAAGGAGCTATGTACAAGACATCTTATTCAGCAGTGTTTTTTATTTCTTCTTGTAGAGACCTTTCACTTTCTTGGTTAGCTGTATTCCTAGGCACTTCATGTTTTGTGTGGCTATTGTAAGTGGGATTGTGTTCTTGATTTCGTTCTTAGCCTGGATATTGCTGGTGTGTAGAAATGCTGATCTTTTACATTGATTTTGTATCCTGAGATTTTATTAAAGTTGTTTATCAATTCTATGAGCCCTTTGGCAGTCTTTCGGATTCCCTAGGTATAGAATCATATTGTGAGCAAAGATAGTTTGACTTCTTTTCCTATTTGGATGCCTTTTATGTCTTTCTCTTGCCTGATTGCTCTGGCTGGGACTTCTAGTACTGTGTTGGATAGGAGAGGTGAGACTGGGCATCCTTGTCTTCTTCCAGTTCTCAAGGGGAATGGTTTGAGCTTTTGCCCATTCAGTATGATGTTGGCTGTGGGTTTGTCAAAGATGGCTCTTATTATTTTGAGGTATGTTCCTTAAATGCCTTGTCTGTTGAGGTTTCTTTTTGTCATGAAGGCATGTTGAATCTTACAGAAAGTTTTGTCTGCTAAAAGAAATCAGATATGACACAAATAAATGGAAAAAACATTCCTTGCTCATGGATTGAAAGAATCAATATCATAAGAATGGCCACATTGCCTAAAGCAATTTTCAGATTCAGTGCTACTCCTATCAAACCATCAATGTTATTTCTCACAGAATTAGAAAAAACTGTTCTAAAATTCGTATGGAACCAAAAAAGAGCCCAAATAGCCAAAGCAATCCTAAGCTAAAAAAACAAAACAAAGCCAGGGACATCACACTGCCCAACTTCAAACTATACTCTAAAGCCATAGTACCCAAAACAGCTTTGTACTGTTACAAAAACATATAGGCCAATGGAACAGAATAGAAAACTCAGAAATAAAGCCATACGTATGACCATCTAATCTTTGACAAGGCCAATAAAAACAAGCAATGGTCAAAGGACTCCCTTTTCAATAAATGGTGCTGGAATAACTGGCTAGCTATATGCAGAAGACTGAGGCTGGAACCCTGTCTTTCACCATCTACAAAAATTAACTCAGGCCAGGCTTGGTGACTCACACCTATAATCCCAGCAATTTGGGAGGCTGAGATGGGAGGATTGCTTGAGCCCAGGAGTCTGAGACCAGCTAGGGCAACATAGTGAGGGCCCCTTTTAAAAAACAACAACGAACACAAAGACAAAACCCTCAAAATGTAAGATCTCAAACTATAGAAATCCTGGAGGACAACCTAGGGCATATTCTTCTTGACATTGGCCTTGGCAAAGAATTTTTGGCTAAGTCCCCCAATACAATTGCAACAAAAACAAAAATAGCAAATGGGACCTAATTAAAGTAAGGAGCTTCTGCAGAGCAAAATAAACCATCAACAGAGTAAACAGACAACTTACAGAATGGAAGAAGATATTCACAAACTATGCATCCAACAAAGGCCTAAGATCCAGAATCTATGGGGAACATAAACAAACCAACAAGTAAACACTAAATAATTCTGTTAAAAAATGGGCAAAGGACATGAACAGTTACTTCTCAAAAGAAGACATACAAGTTGCCAACAAATATATAAAAAATGCTCCTCATCACTAATTGTGAAAGAAATGCAAATCAAAACCACAGTGAGATACCACCTCATGCTGGTCAGAATGGCTATTACTAAACAGTCAAAAAATAATAGATGCTGGTGAGACTGTGGAGAAAAGGCACTACTTTGGTACTACTGTTGGTGGGAATGTAAATTAGTTCAGCCACTGTGGAAACAGTCTGGAGATTTCCTAAAGAACTTAAAACAGAGCTACCATTTGACCTAGGAATCCCAGTACTGAGTATATACCCCAAAGAAAACAAATCATTCTACCAAAAAGACAAATGCACTTGTATGTTCATTGCTGCACTATTCACAATAGCAAAGACATGGAATCAACCCGGGTGCCCATCAATGGTAGATTGGATAAAGAAAATGTGGTGCATATACACCATGGAATATAATGAAGCCATAAAAAAGAATGAGATCATGTCTTTTGCAGCAACATGGTTGAAGCTGGAGTCATAATCCTAAAGAAATTAATGCAGGAACAGAAAACCAAATACCACGTGTTCTCACTTATAAATGGGAGCTAAGTATTGAGCACACATAGACATAAAAATGTCGGAACTGTTGATACTGTGTAGTACTAGAGGGTGAAGGCAGAGTGATAAGTGGTAAAAAAAAAAAACTGCCTATCAGGTACTATGCTCACTATCAGGGTGACGGATCTATACTCCAGACCTCAGTATCACACAGTGTTCTCATGTAACAAGTCTACATATGACTTCTTGTATCAAAAATAAAAGTTGAGGCCAGGTGTGGTGGCTCATGCCTGTAATCCCAGCACTTTGGGAGGCCAAGGCAGGCAGATCACTTGAGGTCAGGAGTTCGAGACTAGCCTGGCCAATATAGTGAGACCTCGTCTCTACTAAAAATACAAAAAATTACCTGGGTGTGTTGGCACGTGCCTGTAGACCCAGCTGCTCAGGAGGCTGAGGCAGGAGAATTGCTTGAACTGGAAGGAGGAGGTTAAAGTGAGCCAAGATCACGCCACTGCACTCCAGCCTGGGCTACAGAGCAAGACTCCATCTCAAAATAAAACAAATAAAACGAAAGTTGAAAACTTTTTAAAAAACACATTTTATTCAACCTGAGAATATGTTGGTATACAATGGATTTTGAATAATTGACCTAGGTCAAGGCTAGAGGTTGGACCCATGTTCTCACTCACCCGTGGAAGCTAAAAAAGGGGGATCTCACAGAAGAAAAAGTAGAACAGAGGATACTAGAGACTGGGAAGGGTAGGGGAAAGAGGAATAGGGAGAGATTTGTTAAAGGATACAAACTTACAGCTAGACAGGAGGAATGGGTTCTGTGTTCTATAGCACCATAGGCTGACTGGAGTTAATAATAACATAGTAGGCCAGGCACAGTGGCTCACGCCTATAATCCCAGCACTTTGGGAGGCCAAGGTGGGTGGATCACCTGAGGTCAGGAGTTTGAGACCAGCCTGGCCAACATGGTGAAACCCCGTCTTTACTAAAAATATAAAAATCAGCCGGGTGTGGTGACACATGCCTGTAATCCCAGCTTCTCAGGAGGCTGAGGCAGGAGAATTGCTTGAACCTGGGAGGTGGAGGTTGCAGTGAGCCGAGATCGTGCCCTGAACTCCAGCCTGGGTGACAGAGTGAGACTCCGTCTCAAATAATAATAATAACAACAACAACATAGTATATATTTTCCAATAGCTACAAGAGAGGATACTAAAGATATACTAATTACCCGTACCTTATCACCATACATTGCATATATTAATACATCACTGTACCCCATGGATATGTGCAATTATTATTTATCAATTTAAAAAATAAAAGCAAAGGAAAAGGCTAGAGGTTAAGAGCCACTCTTGTATTTGTCTTTCCCATTTCATCAGTGCAGGGAGCAGCACGCAGTTGTTGGCTCCTACTTAGTACAGGTGCACTGAGAGTTCTGCACCAGGGGCACGAGTGTGAACAGACCATGGCTGCTGCCCTCAAAGTGCTCACATCCTGGATTGGGAGCCCCTGGAGAGCAGGGATCGCGTCTGGTTTATCTCTGTGCTTTGCCAGATTACTCAGCACAGTGCTTCACATGGAGTTGCTGCTCCGTAGACATTTATTGAATGAATAAATTGAATATGTGGCAGTTCGTACTGTTAGTAAGAGCTTTTTACCCAAGCAGAGAAAAGGGCTTCTAATTTCCTGTGACTTCCTCTCTTGCTTAAGGTTACATTTTTTTGAGTCAGACAATCCAGAAAATGTGGAAATAAGTCTTACAATCCAGGTGGAGGCAAAGGTGTAGAATGAATAACGCCTGTCTTTTTTTATCTTCTTTTCTCTGTCTTATTCTGCAGAACTTTAATCCGTCCATCTAGGGCAAGGTCAGCTAGCATTTTCTGGAAAGGGCTAGTTAGTAAGCACTCTATGCTTTTGGGGTCACTGGGACTCTTCTCCTTTGAAACTACTCAACCTTGTTGTTGTAGAGATAAAGTAGCCATGGACACTAAGTAACAGATGGACATGGCTGTGTTCCAATAAAACTTTACCTGAACAGGCACTGGGCTGATTTTGGCTACAGCCTACTGGCTCCTGTTGTAGGGTTTGGATCAGTTAGCCAGCATTCATTGAAGTCATGACAGCTACATTTTAGCCTTTAGGTGGTGGGCCTGCTCTTGAGTAAGGGCCCTCTGGTTTTCTGAAGAAACTGAGACGTGTTTTGAATCACACCTGAAAGCACATGATCCAGAGGGTTGGAAAGCCATTCTGACATGCTTGACGTAGCTACAGTGCCCTGACACTTACAACTCACGTGATCTTGTTTGGCAGAGATATCCATGGTAAACACTGTTTCAGTGAAGTGGTGTGGACGGGAGCTGGATTGCATTTGGTGGCAGAGTAAGTGGGAGGGGACACCACAGCGAGAGGCAGGGACAGACCTTGTGTCAGGGGTCCGCAAAGCCCCTATATTTAGAGATGTGTTAGAAGCCCTCGCAGGACTCAGTGTATAATTGAAATTTATTGCAATAATGTAATAAGGGTACACATCCAATTGTAAGGGAAAAAGAAATTAGGCAACTCTGAAGGAATCCACACGCAGATTCTAGAGGAATCCCCTCCAGGCTTCCTTATTCTCTCTCCCTCCTATGAGAGTTCTCATGGAGCTCACTCTGAACCCATCAGTGAAAATGCAGCAACATGTGTGTGATGTTTCTGCCCAGGGAGTTCCCCTGGAGACTCCCAAGGTTTTTTGTTGGGGGCTGGTCACACAGACGCCTATTGCATGGCTCACACCAAAATTCCAGACTCCTCGAAGGAAAGCAGGCGTGTAGCATAAACCACATTGTTTGCATGGCCAGGCACTAGAAACCATCCTTATCATTTAAGGAACGTTTGAGTGTCAAGTTTCAAGACACCAACCTTGCAAGCAGACCTTTCCAAGGGTAGTAGTCTCAGGACAGATATGTTAACTCTTTTCTTTTCTTTCTTTCTTTTTTTTTTTGAGACAGAGTCTCACTCTGTCGCCAGGTTGGAGTGCAGTGGTGTAATCTCAGCTCACTGCAAACTCCGCCTCC
>NW_012115154.1:3955514-3966578 GCF_000951035.1 Colobus angolensis palliatus
GCCACCATGCCTGACTAATTTTTTGGTATTTTTTTTTAAGACAGGGCCTTGCCATTTTGTCCAGGCTTATCCCACCATACCTGACTAATTTTTTGGTATTTTTTTTTAGTAGAGATGGTGTTTCACCATGTTGGCCAGGATGGTCTCAATCTCCTGACCTCATGATCTGCCCACCTCGGCCTCCCAAAGTGCTGAGATTACAGTTGTGAGCCACCGCACCCCACCATGTTAACTCTTTTCTCCACATACCTCTACTCAGAGACATTTGAATAGATAAGGAAAGAAGCATGATAGGGTAGGAAGTAAAGTCAATGGTTATTTTGTGTCTGGTATGAATTTCAAGTCTTCATGTTATAATGCTGTACAGGCATACCTTTGTGTGTGTGTGTATGTGTGCTTTGTAGATATTGTTTTTTGTTTTAAATACAAATTCAAGGTTTGTGGCAACCCTGCATTGAGCAAGTCTATTGGTGCCATTTTTACAACAGCATGTTCTCACTTTGTGTCTCTGTGTCACATTCTGATAATTCTCACAACGTTTCAAACTTTTGCATTATTGGCCAGGCGCGGTGGCTCAAGCCTGTAATCCCAGCACTTTGGGAGGCCGAGACGGGCGGATCACGAGGTCAGGAGATCGGGACCATCCTGGCTAACACGGTGAAACCCTGTCTTTACTAAAAAATACAAAAAAAACCTAGCCGGGTGAGGTGGCGGGCGCCTGTAGTCCCAGCTACTCGGGAGGCTGAGGCAGGAGAATGGCGTGAACCCAGGAGGCGGAGCTTGCAGTGAGCTGAGATCCGGCCACTGCACTCCAGCCTGGGCGGCAGAGCGAGACTCTGTCTCAAAAAACAAAACAAACAAACAAACAAACAAAAAAACAAAAAAAAAACCCAAACTTTTGCATTATTATTATATCAGTGACCAATGATCCTTGATGTTACTATTGTAATTGTTTTGGGGTACCATGAACCATACACACTTAAGATGGCAACTTTATCAATCAATGTTGTGTGTGTGCTGACAGCTCCACTGACCAGCCGTTCCCCCATGTCTCTCTCCCTCTCCTTGGGCCTCCCCATTTCCTGAGATGCAACAATATTGAAACTAGGCCAATCAGTCACCCTAAAATGACCACTAAGTGTTCAAGTGAAACGAAGAGTCACAGGTCTCTCACTTTAAATCAAAACCTACAAATGATTAAGCTTAGTGAGAAAGGCATGTTGAAAGCTGAAATAGGTTGAAAGCTAGGCCTCTTGTGCAAAACTGGTAGCCACGTTGTTAATGCAAAGGAAAAACTTTTGAAGGAAATTAAAAGTGTGATTCCAGTGAACACACAAATGATAAGAAAGCAAAACAGCATTACTGCTGTCGTGGAGAGTTTTAGCAGATAGAAGATCAAACCAGCCACAACATTCCCCTAAGCCAAAGCCTAATCCGGAGCAAAACTCTCTCTCTCCAATTCTATGAAGACTAATGGGGTGGGGAAGTTGCAGAAGAAAAGTTTGAAGTTAGCAAAAGTTGGTTAATGAGGTTTAAGGAAAGAAGCCATTTCCATAACATCAAAGTGCCAGGTGAGACAGCAAATGCTGATATAAAAGCTGCAGCAAGTCATCCAGAAAATCTAAGATAACTCATGATGTGCTGCCATAAAAAAGAATGAAATTGTGTCCTTTACAGCAACACGGCTGGAGCTGGAGGCCATAATCCTAAGTGAATTAACCCAGGAACTGAAAACCAAATACCACACGCTCTCACTTGTAAGTTGAGAGCTAAATATTGAGCACCCATGGACATAAACATGGAAATAATAAACACTGCTGGTTACTAGAGGCAGGAGGGAGAGAAGAGGGCATGGGCTGAGAAAGTACCTGTTGGGTATTATGCTGACTCCTGGGTACAATACACCCATTCATGTAACAAACCTGCACATGTATGCCCTATATCTAAAATAAAAGTTGGAAAAATAAACCCAACAAAAATCCATAAATAAACAAATAAATTTGAGCATTGTTTAAAAAAAAAAAGGAAGAAGATAATTGATTATGGTGACTACACTAAACAACAGATTTTCAGTGCAGGGGAAACAGCCTTCTGTTGGAAGAAGATGCCATCTAGGACTTTCACAGGTAGAGAGAAGTCAATGCCTGGCTTCAAAGTTTCAAAAGACACGTTGACTCTCTTGTTAGGGGCTAATGCAGCTGGTGACTTTAAGTGGGAGCCAATGCTCATTTACCATTTGGAGAAATTCTAGAGTTCTTTTTTTTGAGACTGAGTCTCGCTCTGTCACCCAGGCTGGAGTGCAGTGGGGTGATCTCTGTTCACTGCAAGCTCTGCCTCCTGGGTTCACACCATTCTTCTGCCTCAGCCTCCCGAGTAGCTGGGACTACAGGCACCCGCCACCATGCCTGACTAATTTTTTGGTATTTTTTTTTAGTAGAGATGGGGTTTCCCTGTGTTAGCCTGGATGGTCTCGTTCTCCTGACCTTGTGATCTGCCCACCGCGGCCTCCTAGAGTTCTTAAGGATCATGCTAAATCTACTCTGCCTGTGCTCTAAAACAAAACAACAAAGCCTGGGTGACAGCACATCTGTTTACAGCATGGCTTACTGAATATTTTAAACCCACTGTTGAGGACTACTGCTCAGAAAAAAAATTCCTTTCAAAATATTGACAATGCTCACTGACAATGCACCTAGTCATCCAAGAGCTCCGGTGGAGATGTCCAAGGAGATGAATGTCGTCTTCATGTCTGCTAACACAACATCCAATCCCTAGCCCATGGATCAAGGAGTAATTTTGACTTTTGAGTCTTACTATTTAAGAAATACATTTCATAAGGCTATAGCTACTATAGATAGTGATTCCTCTGATGGATCTGGGCAAAGAAAATTGAAAACCTTCTGAAAAGAATTCAACATACTAGATGCCATTAAGAACATTCATGAGTCATGGGAGGAGGACAAAATATGAACACTGGCAGGAGTTTGGAAGAAGTTGATTCCAATGCTCATGGATGACTTTGAGGGGTTCAAGACTTCAGTGGAGGAAGTAACTACAGATGTGGTAGAAATAACAGGAGAACTGGAATTAGAAGTGGAGCCCAAAGATGTGACACAATTGCTGCAATCTCATGATCAAATGTGCACATATGAGGAGCTGCTTTTTATGAATAAGCAAAGAAAGTGGTTTCTACAGATAAAATCTACTCCTGGTGAAGATGCCATGAATATCTTAATGACAACAAAGGATTTAGAATATTACATGCAGTTATTTGATAAAGCAGTGGAGGGTTTGAGAGGATTAACTCCAATTTTGAAAGAAGTTTTACTGTGGGTAAAATCCTATCAAACAACATTGAATGCTATAGATAAATCTTTTATGAAGAGTCCACTGAACTTCATTATTGTCTTATTTTAAGAAATTTCCACAGTCACCCCTACCTTCAGCAACCACCACCCTGATCAGTCAGCAGCCATCAACATCAAGGCAAGATCCTTCACCAGCAACAAGACTATGACTGCTGAAGGCTGGGATGATCGTTAGCATATTTTTGCAATAAAGTATTTTAAAATTAAAGTGTGTCTATTGTCATTTTTTTAACCATAATGTTATTGCATGCTTAATAGACTACAGTATATTATAAACATAACTTTTATATGCACTGGGAAACTAATAAATTTGTGTGACTCATTTTATTGCAGTATTAACTTTATCGCAGTAGTCTGGAACCAAACCCACAATATCTCCGAGGTATGGCTGTATATGCCCCAGAGGGAGGGTGATGAGGTGTTGCACTCTGCCTCCCCCAAAACATTACGAGTCTTCCTGGTTCTTCTTTATTGCTGGTCATGCCTGGCTGGAAGAATCTCCTCCTGGGTCTTCCTGCCTCCAGTCCGCTTACTCCAGGACATTATGCTCAGGCTGCCAGGACACAACTTCTTGGCTCTCATTTGTTCTAGTGCTTCTTATGGTAAAAAAATCTAAACTGCCTTCCTATTGCCTATTTTATTGAGAAACTGAAGTCATTATATTTATTTAATGGCATTTACCTATCTTGTTTCACCTTTCTCCCTTAACTGAGGGCATAAAGTGTCCCTGTCTCTGCTGAAGGCTGATGCCACCAACTGTGTCCTAAGTCCCATCCTCTGTCCTCCTCTCCCATTTCTCTTGATCTTACTCCATCACTTATCTCTCCTCTCCTATATTCAACCTCCTCCTCTTTAAGGACTTTTTATCCTTAGAGCACAAACATACAGTAATTGAGTTACTTCCATCATTAAAAAACCCCCAAAAAGCCTTCCCATGACCTCCTCAGTTGCTGTTCTTTCTTCTTCCATTCTCATTCAAACTTCTTGAAAGAATTAATTTTTAGCCAGGTATGGTGGCTCACACCTGTAATCCCAGCACTTTGGGAGGCTGAGGCAGGTGGATAATGAGGTCAGGAGATCAAGACCATCCTGGCTAACACGGTGAAACCCTGTCTCTACTAAAAATACAAAAATTAGCCGGATGTGGTGGCACATGCCTATAGTCCTAGCTACTCAGGAGGCTGAGGCAGGAGAACTGCTTGAACCCAGGAGGTGGAGGTTGCAGCGAGCCAAGATCTTGCCACTGCACTCCAGCCTGGGCAACAGAGCAAGAGTCTGTCTCAAAAAAGAATTATTTTTTAATAATCTCTTCACCTCCAATTCCATCTTCATTATGCTGAAATTTGACTTCCACCTACACAGTTCTACCGATTGTTAGGAGCCTATGAGCACCTAATTGCCAAATCCAATAGGCACTTTATATTCATTATCTTCCTTGATCTCTCTGCTAAATTTAACACCATTAATCACTCCTGCCTCCTTCGAACTTTTATGTTCTCTTGGCTTCTGTGACACATAGAAAAATGTTCTGGTTCTCCTAATCTCTATTTGACTATTCCTTTGTGGGCTCCACTTCCTTCACCAATCTTCTAATTGTTGGTGTACCTCGAGGTTTTGTCTGTTGTGTACTTATCTTCTTATGTATATTCTTTCTGAGCAATTACTAGCTGGATACCAACTCCCAATTTATGTAAGTGCAGACATGTCTCCCAAGCTCCAGACCCATATATCCATCTCCCTCTAGATGTTCCAGAGGAACCTCAAATGTATCATATTCATAATTGATTTAATCAGTTTCTACTTCTTGGATTCTCCATCTAACTTAGTAGCACCACCATTCACTAGATGTGTAAGAGAGAAATCATCTTTATTTCTTCCTTCCTTCATATGCTCCCTCTTTTTTCAATTACCAAGTCCTATTGGTTCTACCTCCTAAATATTTCTGAACCAAATTACCTCCCCATCTCTGTTACCAAAACCCTAGCTTAGGCTTTCTCTATTCTTGCATGGATGACTTCAAAAGCTTCTACTAGGTTTCCCTGGCACCCATCTTACCTCCAACGAACCCATTCATTCAACAAATACTTACAGAGCATCTACCATATGCATTGTTCTGGGGGTTAGGGATATAGCAGTGAACAAAAGAGACAGTGTCTGTTGTTACTGAGCGTATACTATGATAATAGGTGAGAGAGAGAGAGTGTGTGTGTGTGTGTGTGTGTGTGTGTGTGTGTATAAGTGTCTAAATAACACATAAAACAAGAAAATTCCAGATACCAATTGAAAGACAAGATAATGGGATAGAAGGTAACTGAAGGGGTAGATATTCAGAGTAGAGTTGTTTGAGCCAGTAACATCTGAGCAGAGACCTGAATGATGATGAAAAAGAGCCAGTCTTAGAAGATCTGAAGGAAGAGCATTGTGGGTAGGAAGAACAGCAAGTAGAGGCAGGTTCTGAGGCAGGTTCACGTTGGTGTGCTTGAAGAACAGGTACTAGGCTGTTGTGGCTGGACAGTCTAAAGTGAAGGGAATAATAGTGTAAGAGGAGGAAGGATCATGTTGAGCTTTATAGGCCATAGGTAGATTTGGGAATTTAGAGTATCTTGGGGAGCCGTTGAAGGGTTTTCATCAGGACAGGGATATGATTTGATCTACCTTCAAAACAGATCATTCTGGATGCTGCATGGAAAATGCATTGTAGGAGCAAGACTCAAAGTTGGGGAACAAGATAGATGACTGCATTATTCAAGTAAGAAATGATGGTGGCAGGGCTTAAGGGGGCAGCAAAAGAGATGGCAAGAAGTGATATAAATAGAATTGGAAGAGAATTTGGATGTAGAATCAATAGGTCCCGATAAGGAAAGAATCAAGAAAGTCTCCCTTCAACCTCCATTAGTAGCTCCAAAGTGATTTTCTAAATGCAACTCAAGCCATACTCTACCATTCAACCGTAACCCTTGGTAGTTCCTTTGTGCTTATCAATTAAATGCTAAACTCTGTAGCCAAAGAGACAAGGCCATCCCTGATGGGTTTCTGCTTTTCTCTTCAGAATACTTCCTTGGCACCCCTCCCTCCCTGGCTGTTAGATGCCTGTCTTTGTGTGTGTGTCTCAGCATCCTGTGCCTTTGGTACCTCTATCATAGCTATCATAGCAGTAACATCATATTGCAATTGCCTGTGTGTACGTTGATAAGCTCCTACGATGTGAAGACTTGGTCTTGCTCCTCATTTTATTTCTAGTGCTTAGCTCCTTGGTGCTTAAAGTTTAGTCCTTGAGCCAGCAGCACAGGCATCGTCTGAGAGCTTGCTTGAAATGCCAAAGCTCAGACCTCACTCCAGATTTAGTGAACTGGAATCTGCATTTTAGCAGCCAGATCCCCGGGAGACTCAGATGCACCTTGCAGTTTGAGAAGCTGGCTTGTTTCCTGACATACAGCAGGCACTCATCAAACCTCGAGTTGAAAAGAGCCAGCAAACCAATCCAGACTCCTCAGAGCTCAACAATGTTTCCCTTTTGCCGAAATAAATCCAAGTCAAAATTAGCTTTACTGAAGTCAGTTACATCCTACTAGATGCTATGGACACATTGAAAAGTGTCTGCCACTGCGTGACTATTGACTCCTGTTTAAAGTAACATGATCAGTGGTTACATTCACTTCAAGGATGGGAACTAAGCACATCAGGGATTTCAGACTTGATTAACTCAAATGTACTCAATTAACTCAAATTCTTTTCTTATAGAATACATTGTAATTTTTAGTAAAGTCACTCATATAATCTAACACCTAACTTTTTCCTTTGAATAGTTAATACTCTAATTAAGTGTCAAGAATAAAGTTTTCCATATCAAAGGTTCTGTGTTCCCATAGGACCTATTAGCGAACCACGCACAAGTGCTAATTAGCTCATTAACACTTCACTGTCATTCTGGAAGATGCTCTCAAGTTTGTTTTTTTTTTCCCCCCTAAATAAATCTATAAGGTCAAAAGTTTTCAGTTTTACCTTTTATCTCTCTCTCTCTCTCTCTCTGGACAGAGTCTTGCTCTGTTGCCCAGGCTGGAGTGCAGTGGAACAGTCTCGGCTCACTACAACCTCTGCCTCCTGGGCTCAAGCGATTCTCCTGTCTCAGCCTCCCGAGTAGCTGGGATTACAGGCGTGCACCACCACGCCCAGATAATTTTTGTGTTTTCAGTAGAGACAATGTTAAGTTTTGCCATGTTGCCCAGGCTGGTCTCAAACTCTTGACCTCAAGTAATCCACCTGCCTTGGCCTCTCAAAGTGCTGGGTTACTTTACCTTTCTTATAAATGTGGACAAGTGGTACCTTATCTGTACAAACCACAAAATGGGACTAACAGTCTACTCCCTACCCAGTTCCACAGAGCCTTCCAGGGTGATGAAGATCTAGGAATCTCAGGTGCAGGAATTCTGATGTGCATCACAGACTTCAGTCCGTCTGGTCACTCATTGTCCCTCAGGCATGGATGTCAACACCAGAGCCCAAGGACAGCTGTGCCCGGTCAGCTAGTAGTAGACAGGCAGGGACCTTATCTTCTCAGCATCTCAGGTACTCGGAATTCACTGCTGCATGAGCTCAGAGGTTTCTCCTTCACATAAACTCTTTAAAGACTCCAGAAACCTTAATAGTCCCATCACCTGAAGGCAGATAATCCACGTTGCTGAGAACAGCTCTCCCTCCCTCCCTAGAAATCTTCAGAGAAGCAAAAGTGGCTCTTTTTCTGTAAAACCTACAGGAAATTACTGAACTGGCTGCTTCTCAGGTTGAGGAAATGCATGGTGAAAATCAAATGTTTCATGCTGATCGCGCTGGCTCACACTGGCTCACGCCTGTAATCCTAGCACTTTGGAGGCCGAGGTGGGCAGATGGCTTGACATGGTGAGATCCTGTCTCTACTAAAAATAAAAAAATTAGCCAGGTGTGGTGGCACACACCTGTAGTCCCAGCTACTCAGAAGGCTGAGGCATGAGAATTGCTTGAACTCGGGAGGCAGAGGTTGCAGGGAGCCAAGATCTCACCACTGCACTCCAGCTGGGTGACAGAACAAGACTCCATCTCAAAAAAAAAAAAAAAAAAAATCAAATATTTCATTTTTAAAATGGGAAAATTTACTGCAGGGACAGTGGAGTGAAAGCAATTATTCTCTTTTGCTGTTGTTTTTGTAGAGTCTGTGTGGGATGTTACAGAGAGCAGTGGCTGGAGACAGGGTTCTGGATCTCGTTCTCTTTGTCCATACTTGTTAGCATTACATTCTTGTCACCTCTCTTGTCCATAGTGTTTTCACTAGATGGCCTCTAGCATTCCCTCTAATCTCAACATTTTAGGACTCTTTGTTTCTGTTTTTCCTTTTTTATTTTTTTCTTTTTTCTGGGGAGAATTAAAAAGTGAATTAACTCGAGCTGGGACCCTCTCTGAGTATCTAAAAAATTCCAGTGGTTCAGTAGCCAGTGGTGGTGTGCTGGGAAATGCTTAACCACCAGTGCTGATTTGTAACATTTGCCAATTTTTGTGGTGTAAATAATCTCATCATGGCTGACTTCAAGCTCTCAAGATGATGTTAACCTGCTCACAAAATTTCTAAAAATTTATCAGTCAGCTCTTGCAAGCTGGGATGAGCTGTCTCCAGCACACCTTTGTGAACAAGCCTCATTGTATGTTATTCTAAAAGGAGCAGGACTTACACAGCAAAGGGCAGGGATGCTTCCATTATCTTGGCTCTATGCCTGGTTATGGGGAAATTTAGGATGAGCATCAGGAAATCGTGGAAGGTTAGCACTGACATGTGTGGCCAAACACCGAGAATAGGAGTGATCCCATTTATCAGGATGTCTGACAACTCTCCGGGCCTTCTGCCAGGAAGTCATCATACCATTCCTGTATGCTTGGAGAAGGGCACGCAATGACACTCAGAAATTGGATTGCCAATAAGAATTATTCCAAGTGGAGAGGTAGAGTCTTTTCCATGTGCCAGAAATAAGAAGGTCTGGGAGTGGGCTGGGGCTTAATATTACCTTCCGTGTAGTCTCTCCTATTTAGTTTTGGGCTCATTCCCTGAAATCAACTTTAAATTGTGGGTTGGCACTTCTTTCCTGCAGGTACGCATTCATCTCTTGTTGCTATTTCTGATGACTAGTACCCTAATGTTCCTACCTTTGTAAAAAAACATCATTTAGTTCCCAGGATATGGTCAGAGAGATACTTGTATTTTATTTTTGTTTAACCACAATTGAAAGCACAGTGGAAGGTCATAGGCTTAAGGTCATAGGAAGGAGTAGCGAGTGAGTTACACTGAGAACAATTTCATTCCTTGGCCATGAGATGTGTACTGTTTCATTGTAAGAACTTCAAGTAGGAAGATGTTCTGAATATATTCTGTCTTGTAAGGGAGACACCAGTATCAGATGAGGCCCAGTCCTTAGCAAAGTTAAAATGTGAATAGACCCGGAACTTAGCAGATCCGTAATGTCAAGACAGACCTTGGTGTGCAGATGCCAGGTGTTGATATGACTGTTTTGGTGAAGACCGGGCAGGAATCCTAGTATAGTGTAGAGCCCTGAAGTTCTTTGTCTTCTTCCCAGGACAGCATGAAGCAGCCAGTAATGTTCATGGTCAGGACATACTAGAAACTAAGCAGGTGAATTATGGGTCCACAACTAGGTTGAGTAGGAGGCAAGGAGCAGGAACAAAGGCTCCAAAGTAAAAAATCCTTGACAAACCCAAAACATCTATCTCATAAGTGAATGTTGTTGGGCTCAAGAGAGCTATGACAAGACTAGGTGAACTGGCTCAATTATCCCATTTTCTTAGTAGACAGACACATGACCCCAGAAAGAGCCAGGCTCAGTGAGGGAAGGTAAAGAGCAAACCCAAGGTCACATATCTAAGAAACAGCCAAGTCAAATAATAAACTGGAGTTCATTTGGGATCAAAATTCTCCAGAGAAATAGAACCAGTACAGTGCATACAGACACACACATGTGTATGTATGTATATATGAATGTATATTTGTATGTATACACACACACTCCATACACACACACACACACACACTCTGCATTAGTCTGTGTTCACACTGCTATAAAGAACTTCCCTGAGACTGGGTAATTATAAAGGAAAGAGGTTCATTGACTCACCATACCGCATGGCTGGGGCGGTCTCAGGAAACTTACAACCATGGCCAAAGGGGAAGTTGGCACCTTCTTCACGAGGCAGCAGGAGAGAGAAATGAGAGTATAGGAAAAAACTCCCACCATCGCATCTCGTGAGAATTCCCTCACTATTATGAGAACAGCATGGGGAAAACTGCCCCCGTGATCCAATCACCTCCCACCAGGTGCCTCCCTCAACACCTGGAAATTACAATTCAAGATGAGATTTGGGTGGGAGCCCAGAGCCAAACCATATCACATACTTAGAAATATATATTTTTATATATATACACACACAGACACATATATATACACATACATGGAATATATATACACACACATTGACTGACCGTGGGGTGCCCAGATTAAACATTGTGTGTGTGTGTGTATATTTTTACTATATATAGAAATTTTTTTATATGTCATGAGAAATATCTTCATATATACATACAAATATATATTTGTGTGTGTCAAATATATATTTGTATGTATATATGAAGATATTTCTCATGACATGTAAAAAATTTCCT
>NW_012115154.1:3967243-3983692 GCF_000951035.1 Colobus angolensis palliatus
TAAATATATACTTATATACTATAAAGAGGAAATACATATTTATACGATATAAAAATATAGTACTATATAAAAATATAAATTTGTACTATATGTAAACAAATTTATACTATACATAAATTTTTCCTATATATTGTATATAGTATAAATTTCCTATGTATAGGACATTTATATTTGTATATTTTAAATATATAGTTCCATATATAGTGCAAATATATATATTTCCATATATATAGTAAATATATATATATTTCCTTATCTATGTATATATAAGGAAATTTGTCATGAGAAATTGGCTCATGGGACTAGGGAGGCTGAGAAGTCCCACAGTCTGCCATCTGCCATGTGCAAGCTGGAGGCCCAGGAAAGACAGTGGTGTAATTCAGTACAGGCGTGAAGGCCTGAGAACAAAGGGAGCACATGGTATAGATCCCAGTCTGAGGGCCAGAGAGAAGATGCTATGTCCCAGCTCAAGCAGTGAGGCTAGAAAGGGGGTGAATTCCTGCTCCCTCCACCATTTGTTCCATTCAGGCCCTCAACAGACTGGATGATGTCTGCCCGCACTGGAGAGGGCAATCTGCTGTATGGAGTCCACTGATTCAATTGCTAATTCCATCCAGAAACACCCTCACAGGCACACCCAGAAGCAATGCTTAATCTGGGCACCCTATGGCCAGTCAAGTTGTCGCATTAAATTTATCATCACACCCCCTACACAAAAGCACCCATTCTGCCTTTTCCGGAGCATGGGTGAGGAGTCCTGGAATAACCTGTACAGGAAGGATGGCATAGTGACGACGATTTGCCCGAATGACGGAGATGCAAATTAGCTTGTGTGTGAAGAAGCGTTTTAATGAGAAGAGGAACACTACAAAATGGTGTCTATGTTAGGATTATAAGTGTTGCAAATATTTATACATATGGCTTATATTTGGAAGGGGATAAAGAAAAATGAAAATTAAGGTAGGCTGGTAAGGTTATGTGTGAATATTTTAGAAACCTTCCTTTCTTGATTTTGTAATGTTTGAATATACCCAAATCTTTCGTGAAAAGGATTTTCTATTTTTTAGAGAACAAAATGAGCTGGAATTTCCCTGGAGGAATTAAAATCAGGCAGAAGGAAGAATTTCTTTGTGGGGTATTTAGACTCCAGGAAGTGCTTATGAAAGCGCTGGGACGCCATCGTATTGGTGGCCCCTGGAGCAGGGGACAAACCAGGTTGCTGCGAAAGGATCTTCCCATCTGGAGATTCCTATATTATTCCCATTGCACAAATGGGAGGGTCTGGTTCATAGTATTAACTGAGATGCAAAAGTGACTCTGTGTGGGGGTGGCATGGAGAAGCCTTAACAGCCAGGTTCATGACATAGGGAAAGTCCAACTTTGGTAACTGCTTCCGATCTCCTCCAGGCGTGTTCCTTCCTATAACTGATCCAAATCCTACCAGCAGCTGCAGCAGTTAGGCACCAGGTTCCCCAATTCCTCAACAGAACAAAGGTTGTTCTAACATGAGAACTTTGCCTCAACTTTTGCAGTCATAGAGGTCTTAAACAGCCTTAAACAAAAGCAAAAGCAAAACAAAACAAAACAACAAAAAGACCTGTTGAGTGCAGGGAAGACAATAGGAGCAGCTTTCTAGGTGGGCAAGTTTTCTTGACACGATGGCAGGGCTTCACCTCTGCACCCCCAGCCCAGCCAGTCTTCTGCTTCAAGTCAGAGCTCTCCAGTGTAAACTCCCTTTTTCTAGGTAGGAAACTTGTTGTTATTGCTATTTTGGTAACTTGGATTGCACTGTGGACAATCTGGTTTGAAACACATTACAGTTGAGCCTCGAACAATGCGGGGTTAGGGCTGCTAACCCCTGCACAGTTGAAAATCCACATATAACTTCTGATGCCCCCAGAACTTAACTACTAACAGCCTACTGTTGGCTGGAAGCCTTACAGATAACATAAACAGTTGATTAACAGATATTTTGTGTGTTACATGCATCATATGCTGTATTCTGACAACAAAGTAAGCTAAAGAGATTGTTATTTAGAAAATTGTAAGGAAGAGAAAATACATTTATAGTAGTGAACTGTATTTATCGATGCTGTAAGTTTACATGGTTTACACGATAAATCATCTGTCTGAAGTGGTGGCAACCGCAGCTGCAGACCTCAGACCTCAATCTACAGTGCATATCAAGCAATGCAACTTTTTCTTGTAATGTCATGACTTTTTTTCTGCTTCTTGGGAGCATTTCCAGCATCAGTAGTGGCACTCCATATGGGTCCCATCGTGTTATTCAAGGTTTATGGTATTGCACTAAACATGATGAAGAATACATGAGAGCCACAAAAGATCACTGTGGCCTGTGATCAGCAATCTACTGATGGAAGGAACTGCTCACATGGAGATGATGAGTGTCACATGGTGGTTCTTTTTTTTTTGTTTTTAGAGAGAGGGTCTCGCTCTGTCACCCAGGCTGGAGTGCAGTGGTGCGATCACCACTCACTGCAGCCTCAACTTCCCTGGCTCAAGCAATCCTCCCACCTCAACCACCTGAGTAGCAGCTGGGACCCCAGGTATACACCACCACACCTGGCTAATTTATTTTTATTTTTTGTAGAGATGAGGTCTTCCTATGTTGCCCAGGCTGTTCAGTTGATCCTCCTGCCTTGGCCTTTCAAATTGCTGGGATTACAGGTGAATGCCATATGGTGTTTTAAGCAGAGAGTCACAGCATTGGAGCTCACTGCAATGGCAACAGAGAAAGTGGCTACAAAATTATTACAGTAGTATAGTATGTACCACAGCGAATTTTATGCAATTATGATTTATTACAGCACTTTGGGAGGCTGAGGCAGGAGAATTTCTTGAGCTCAGGAGTTCAAGACCAGCTTGGGCAACACAGGGAGACCTCATCTCTATTTAAAAGGAAAAAAAGAAAAAACACTACATCTTTACATTTGTTTACATTTCTCTTGACTGCAAAGAACACCATGTACAGTATGTAAGTGTATACATAGTTTTGATAATTTTTACTTTTTATAATAGATTATACATATTTTATGGTAGTAAATGATAAAACAGTTTCAAAGTCTCACATCATAGACCCTCGCTGAATGTAGTTAGTTCCTTTTCCATTGTTGGAGACAGCGGAGATCATGCACACTTGGTGTTCCTGCATTGCTTCCTGCACTGAGCCACAGCTCCTTCTCACTGTTGACCAGCACACAGGAGGTGTCAAATAACAGACCTCACTAGCTCTGAAAAGCTGCCCTTGTTTTGTTGATTGGCACCCCTCATGATGACACTTGGGTTTAGCCAATGAAACACTGTTTCAAAGTGACTGCAGGGGGCTTCTCCCCTAGAGCCACCGTGAAATCCCATAAATGCATTTATTCCTGGTCCCCAGCCTGGCCTGGCGCGGTGGCTTACGCCTATAATTCCAGCACTTTGGGAGGCTGAGGTGGGTGGATCACCTGAGGTCAGGAGTTTGAGACCAGCCTGGTCGACATGGTGAAATCCTGTCTCTACTAAAAATACAAAAATTAGCCGGGTGTGGTGGCACGTGCCTTAGTCCCAGCTACTAGGGAGGCTGAGGCAGGAGCATTGCTTGAACCTGGGAGGCAGAGGTTGCAGTGAGCTGAGATCATGCTATTGCACTCCAACCTGGGTGACAAGAGCAAAATTCCATCTCAAAAAACAAACAAAAAGAAATTTGCTGGGTGCGGTGGCTCACACCATAATCTCAGCACTTTGGGAGGCCAAGGTGGGTAACTCACCTGAGGTTGGGAGTTCGAGACCAGCCTGACCAACATGGAGAAACCCCGTCTCTATGAAAAATACAAAATTAGGCATGGTGACGCATGCCTGTAATCCCAACCACTTGGAAGGCTGAGGCAGGAGAATCACTTGAACCTCCACTGGGAGGTGGAGGTTGCAGTGAGCCGAGATCATGCCATTGCACTCCAGCCTGGGTGACAAGAGCAAAATTCTGTCTCGAAAAACAAAACAAACAAACCAAATTCATTGCCTCACAATTCTAGAGGCCAGAATGTGAAATCAAGGTATAGACAGGGTCAGTCTCTTTTGGGATTTCTCTCCTTGGCTTGTAGATGGCTGTCTTCTTATGGTCCTTCTAGGCCTGTCTGGTGTTAATGATCTCTTCTTTTAGGGACACCAGCCATATTGGAGTAGGGCCCACCCATATGACCTCATTAATTAAGGTAATTAACCTTAATTACCTCTTTAAAGACCCTGTCTCTAAATACAGTGACTTTCTGCAGCGCTGGAGGTAGGATTTCAACATACGAGTTTGGAGGAGTGGACACAATTCAGCAATTCAGCCCATACATGTGGCAAAGGAAGGCTTTATTGATGTGTCACCTTTGAGTAGAGGCCTGAAAGAAGTGAGGGAACCAGTATGTGACTTTCTGGGGGAAGAACATTCCAGGAAGAGAGAATAGCAGGTGCAAAGGCCCTGAGGTGGGAGTGTGCCTGGCTTGGTTCAAAGACAGGAAGCTGTGTGGCCAGAGCCATGTGAGAAAGGAAATGAGCAATGGGAAAAGCTGGTGTAGAGGCAACAAAGAACAGATCATATAGAAGCCAGAGAGTGACTAGGTCTAACCTACAGTGTCCCCTTGGCTGCTGCGTTGGAAGAGACCAAATGGGGCAAGGGCAGAAGTAGAGGCGGCTGCAATGGATCAGTGTGGTGGCAATGGACTGGTGAGAAGGGTGTGTTTCTAGATGTATTTTGGAGGCAGAACTGATAGGATTTGCTACTGGATCAGATGGGGTGGTGTGAGAGAAAAAGTCAAGGATGACTGCAGGGGTTTTGGCCTGAGCAAATACATGAAAATAAGGAGTAGCCATTTATGGAGATGGCAAGACTGGAGGAGAAGGGTGGTTTGGGGGGAAGATCAGGAGCTCAGGTTGGGACATGTCAAGTTTGAGATGTTTATTGAAATTCTAACTGGACATATTGAGTAAACAGCTGAATATTTAAGTCTGGATTTCAGGTGAGAGGTTCAGGTATAAAGATACAAATTTGGGCCCCATTGACATATAGATGTTATTTAAACCATGAGACTGGATGAGATGACAAGGCAGAGAGAGAGAGAGTAAATAGAAAAGATAAGAGATTGTCTAAGTATGAGCCCTGGGGTTCTCCAACAGAAGAAAAAAATCCAAATTACCACAGAGGCCTAAGACAACCCCCTTTTAGGTCTCCAAGTTAAATCTTTAGCTGAGATGGTTATTATGATAAGACCAGGAATAATTTTTTGGTTTCTTGTTGTCTTAACATTACCACATCTCCTAGAAGCCCTCCTTGTCCTCCTGGCCACCAGAATTTGCTCTTACCAGTGTCATGGCTGGAGTGAGTCATGGAGGGCACACAATGTAAGCTACAGAGAATCTTCAAATCTAACACCTGGCCAAGTCTCACCAGAGAAGACTCTCAGTGCAGGATTAGTATTTATGAAGTTGCCCGTCTCGGTCGGGGTCTAGCAAGTCTTTGGTTTCTGGAGGCCAGCCACAGGGGTTGTGTTAACACAGAGGAAAACCACAAATGTTGCTAGAGCCCTGTAGAGGGCCATGAAGCTACCATTTACATGTAACCCAACCCTGCAGGGAGAGGGCCTGCAGAGGCCACACTGTGGGGTGGCATACTGAGATGATGGACGTCAACTTGGAGATGCAGATGGGGATTGGTTGAAGTAAGCACCGGTCTGGGCCCACAAGAGGAAATCTGCCCTTCTGCAGAAAGGTTTAAGGTTTTAAACCTGCCCGTCTTTGAAGAGCAGATATGGTCAGGTTTAAAAAAGCAAAACAGGGTTTAGTGTTCCTGTCTGGTCTCAGCTGTTGGCATGGTGAGGTCTCAAGCTGCCTAGTGCTTTTCTCTACATAGGCACAGGCCACCCTGTTATCCCTAACACTCATTAGAGAGTGGGACATGGCCTCAGTGTGTCCTTACAGTGCAGAGTTTCCAAGCTGAGGAGCTGGTGGAATGACCGGGGGTGTGGGGGTGTAGGTGGTGCAGTGAGGCAGCATTATGTAACGTTGACTCACACAATTAGTCGTTTCAAATCTCGTTCCATATTGTTGATGACATCAAAAGGCATATCAGGCAGTGCTGGTCTTTAACACCTCTCTTATCCTTCCTAATCTTCCTGCATAACACAGAGAAAGCAGGCTGTGAGCTCAGAGCTTTGGGAAGCAACGGGGGCCACCAGAAACTTGAGATCATTGTTTTATTTATTTATTTTTCACTTTATCTTTTCATTTACTTCTTATTGATCACAAATAATAGCTGATTTTCCATAATAAATTCCATAAATTATTGAATTAAAAACAGCGACTCAATTTAAGAAAAAATACTAAAAAATAATAGGCTGGACACAGTGACTCACACCTGTAATCCCAACACTTTGGGAGGCTGAGACAGGTGGATCACTTGAGCTCAGGACTTCAAGACCAGCCCGGACAAGACGGTGAAACTCATCTCTACCAAAAATAAAAAAATAAAAAAATAAAAAAATAAATAGCCAGGCGTGGTGGCAGGCACTGGCAGTCCCAGCAACTTGGAAGGCTGAGGTGGGAGGATCGCTTGAGCCCAGGGGCAGAAGCTGCAGTGAGCCGAGATTGTGCCACTGCACTCCAGTCTGGGTGACAGAGAGACCCTGTCTCAAAAAACAAAACAAAACAAAACAAAAAACAAGGGCTCTGTGGATATGGCAAAAATCCTGACGGTAATATAGGAATGACTGAAGTATTAGAAAAGTGGCTCCAGTGAAGTATCACATTTGGCTGCATGGAGTGCAAGTGCCTTTAATAATAGTAGAGATTTCTAGGTTGGAAATCATTGCCCCTAAGAATTTTGAAGACATTGCTCCATTGTCTTCCAGTTTCCAGAGTTGCTAGGGAGAAGTCAGAAGTCATGCTGACCCCTGACCGCTGACCCTTTATCAGTAATTTTGTTCTCCTCTCTCAGGAAGCCAGCAGGATCTTCTGCTTGTTGTCAGAGCTCTGAAGTTTCATGACGAGGTGCATTGGTGTGGACCTCCTTTCAGCCTTTGTGCTGGAGACTCAGTGAGACCTTTCTCATATGTACCAGCTCTGGGACATTTTTTGGAGTATAATAATTTATTTTCTGTTAATATTAATTTTATGATGATTTTTTGTTCTTATTCTTTTCTGTTTCTCTGCTATCTGAGGAGCTCCTGTTTCTTCAGATGCTAGCTCTCCTCTTCAGTTTCTCTACTTTTTTTCTCTTCTCCCTCCTGTTTTTCATCTGTTTGTCTTACTTTTTATTTTCTGCATGATTTTCCTCAACCTTTTAACACTTTTATTTATTGAGCTCTGAATTTTTGCTCTTATACATTTATTTGCTAAGAATTGTTCATTTTTCTGTTTTGTGAACATTCTTTTTTAGAGCATAGTATTCCTATTTCCTAGACAATATCTTCTTTGTATCTTTCTTAGGAGATATATAAACATATACATACATTTGTTGTGGTTGTTGTGGTTTGCCTTTGGTTTCTTTTTTCTGGATAGTCTTTGTTTCCTGTAAGTTGATTTTTCTTTTTTCTGTCTGTGTTTCGTCTTTCATTATAAATGCTTTACTTAAGTGTCTGGTGATCCTTTGCTGTCACTTCATGAGTGTGAGGAAATAAAAAGTGATTAGGGCTGGGCATGGTGGCTCACGCCTGTAATCCTGCACTTTGGGAAGCCAAGGCAGGCAGATCATCTGAGGTCAGGAGTTCAAGACCAGCCTGGCCAACACTGATACCCCATCTATACTAAAACTACAAAAACTAGCCAGGTGTGGTGGCAGGTGCCCATAATCACAGCTACTCAGGAGGCTGAGGCAGGGAGACGCACTTAAACCAGGGAGGTGGAGGTTGCAGTGAGCCGAGATCATACTATTGTACTCTACCTTGGAAGACAGAGTGAGACTCCATCTCAAAAAAAAAAAAAAAAGTGATTAGAATATACAACATAACTTAAGACAGGGACTCTGATATTTGTATGCCAATGTTCACAGCAGCGTTATTCACAACAGTCTAAAGGTAGAGATAACTCAAATGTCCATCAACTGATAAATGGTTGAACAAAATGTGTTATCTATATAAAACGGAATATTATTTAGCCATCAAAGATATGCCCTTTTTTTTTTTTTTTTTTGAGACAGGGTCTGTCGCGGGCTGGAGTGCAGTGATATGATCATAGCTCTTGGCAGCCTCAACCTCCCTGGCTCAAGCGATCCTCTCACCTCATCCTCCTGAGTAGCTGGGACTACAGGTGCAACCCACCACGCCCAGCTGATTTTTTTTTTTTTTTTTTGTAGAGATGGGAGTCTCACTATGTTGCCCAGGCTGATCTCAACTCCTGGGCTCAAGCAATTCTCCCAACTCAGCCTCATGAGTAGCTGGGACTACTCATGAGGTGCACCTCTACACCTAGCTAAGTTTTGTATTTTTGTTGTTATAGATACAGGTTTCCACCATGTTGTCCAGGCTGGTCTTGAACTCCTGAGCTCAAGTGATTCACTGTCCTTGGCTTCCCAGAGTACTTGGATTATAGGCGTGAGCCACTGTGCCTGGCCAGAAATGCAATTCTGATACAAGCTACGGTGTAGATGAATCTGGAAAACATTATGCTAAGTGAAATAAGCTAGGCACAAAAGGAAAAGTAGCATATGATCTCACTTACATGATGTATCTAGAATAGGCAGATTGGTGGAGACAGAAAGCAGGTTTAGAAGTTACCAGGGGCTTGTGGGAGAAGAGATGAAGGAGTGATTGCTTAATGGGTACAGTTACTGTTTGGGGTAATGAAAAAGTTACAGAAGTAGTAGTGGTGATGGTTGCACAGCATTGTGAATATACTTAATGCCATTGAATTGTAAACTTAAAAATGGCTAAAATGGCATATTTTATGTTTTATATAGTTTTCTACAACAGGGAAAAAAAAGTGAATGGAAGTCCTGAGGTAGGAATTACTGAATGTGAGGGCCACTGTGAGTTCTGGCTGGGCCGCTTCCTTAGGGAATCCTGGATTTCAGAACCTTTAGCCTGAGAAGCCCCAGTGAAGCCTCCTTCAGTGACTTGCCTGAAGCACACAGACCTGTGTACTGGTGTTTTGAGAGGCAGTGAGAGGAAGAGGCTGGGAGGAGAAAGGGCTCAACATTTAAAACAAGTTTCTACTGAATCTGCTATTCTCAGCATGACTAACACCTTCACCCAAGCCTGGTGTTCCCTGGCCCAGAGGCCTCTGCCTTACTTGTTCCAGAAAATACACTTCCAGGCTGCCTCTAGGGAGAGGGAGAGGAGCAGTCACCCGGTTGTGCATAGGGGAAAGGCACCTTGAGGTCAAAGTGTTTCCAGGATGAATTTCCAACTGTCAGAGGTGCTTAAACCGGAGCAACTCCATCTTGAATAGGAGCTGAGTAAAATGAGGCTGAGACCTACCAGGCTGCATTTCCAGACCTTTAAGGCATTCTAAGTCACAGGATGAGATAAGAGGTCGGCCCAAAATACAGGTCATAAAGACCTTACTCATAAAACAGGCTGTAGTAAAGAAACTGGTCAAAACCTACCAAAACCAAGATGGCCACAAGAGTGACTTCTGGTCGTCCTCACTGCTACACTCCCACCAGCACCATGACAGTTTACAAATGCCATGGCAACGTGAGGAAGTTACCCTATATGGTCTAAAAAGGGGAGGCATGAATAATCCACCCATTCTTTAGCATATCATCAAGAAATAACCACAAAAATGGGCAACCAGCAGCCCTTGGGGCTGCTCTCTATGGAGTAGCCATTCTTTTATTCCTTTACTTTCGTAATAAACTTGCTTTTGCTTTGCACTGTGGAGTCGCCCTGAATTCTTTCTTGCAAAAGATTCAAGAACCCTCTCTTGGGGTCTGGATCTGGACCCTTTTCCCGTAACACAACCACTCCTTTCATTTTTAGACCTTTCTCCATCTTCACTTCCAGAAGTCTCTGGTTCTTACTATGTTCAGATCTTCGGGAGTCCTAAAGTAAAAAAATAGGCTGCTTCTCAGCTGTACCCACTGCAGTTTAGGGATCAGATTTTGTGGATTTATGTCGTGTTTTTAAAAAATCAATTTGTTGTTTTAAAGAGACCTAATTTCTTTAACCCAGACTTATTTATGACCACATTAAGTTTTTTAAAAAATTCAACTCTCTTTTAATAGCTGCTTTTGGACTTAATTGCATTATGGCCAAAAATGTGATCTGTCTATAGCGTTTCTCACATTTTAGGAAAATTCTTTTGTGATCTACCGTATGTTCAACTTTTGTAAATATTCTCTTGTGTACTTGACTCTTTGAAGTAGGCAGAATGGGATTATTATTATCCCTGTATTTTAGGCAGGTAATCAGGAGTCCAGAGAAGGTTCAAGACTTGTCCAAAGTCCCACGGTAAAGCTGGACCAGAACAGAAGAACGGGGAAGAAAGTATCAGAGCATGATGTGAAGCACACAGACTCCAGTCCCGTTGCCTAGGCTATGGCATGTGCCAGGCAACTGACAGCTGGAGATCATGATAGTTCCTACTTGCTACCATTGTTTGGAGGGCTTCCTATGTGGCATAAACACTCAGAATCTGTTATTATTCCTTTTTACTCTTCATCCAGGTTTCTCAATGCCTCTGGTATAGAGGAGTCATTCCAATAAAGATGACGTCATTAGAAACTTTTGCAGCTACTCTTCAACCCTACCATTTCTATTACATCCTAGCCACTGTGCGTAAGAGAGATTATGGTTACAAATACCATAGTCTAAGCATAGAAAAGCTTCCTGGAAGGAATCCATAGAAAGGGCACACAAGTCAATTCAGCAAGCTCTGTATTGAGGGCCTACCATGTGGCTAGTGTACATTCTTATCAGAGTTATTTTCTGTCTTTTGGGTTCATTTATGCCTTAAAAAATGTAAATGCTCGCCAAAACTTTTGTGTAGTAAAAACAAGAAAAATGCTTACAGAAAAGGTTAAAGGTAGCTGGGAAAGTGGGGGCAGTGGTGATGGGAGGTAGCCATTCATTTTATGGCAGAGTTTTCTAAATAAAAGGAATTATCTGGGCTGCCCAGACTGTTGGGTGCTAATCCCTACAATAATTACCCACAAAGCTTTCAGAGCCACAGAATCCACCAGCTGGGAGGGAGTGCAGCCAGTGGTAGATGTCCATTGAGCTGTTTGTGTTGAAGCCGAGTTCTCTCTTTCTCTTTTGTGGACACAAACAGCTGACAGTCTTAAAATAAAGGCACTTTGCCCGCCTCTGATCTGGATGCCTGGAAATAGACCAGCCCCCATCTCCCTTGTTGCAGACCCTGTGTTCCACGTCTGTCTCCATGAAACCAGCTTTTACATCTGTTCGTTACTTTGAATCTTCCCAACTTCTGGGACAAAATGAAAGCATTGTTGATGATTTATTTCTTTACTCTCACCACTGTTGCAGGGAATGTAACATGAAGGGACATTTAAAAACACTTTTTATTTTGGAATAATGTTAGACTTTGAGAAAAGTTGCAAAACGGCACAAAGCAGCTGGGTGCAGTGGCTCACGCCTGTAATCCCAGCACTTTAGGAGGCCGAGCTGGGTGGATCACCTGAGGTCAGGAGTACAAGACTAGCCTGGTCAACATGGTGAAACCCCATCTCTACAAAAACTACAAAAATGAGCCGGGCATGGTGGCATGTACCTGTAATCCCAGCTACTTGGGAGGCTGAGGCAGGAGAATCCCTTGAACCAGGAGGCAGAGGTTGCAGTGAGCCGAGATTGCGCCACTGTATTCCAGCCTGGGCGACAGAGCAAGACTTTAAAAAACCAAAAAACAAAAGAAAACAAAACCAAAACTTCCCCAGAACCAAAACAGCACAAAGCATTTTCCTGTACCTTTCACCTGGCTGCCCTAATGTAAACAACATCTTCTAGAACCGTAGTACAATGGTCAAAACCAAGAAATTATTACTGGTACAATATTAGTAACTCAACTATAGGCTTTCTTTGGAATTCACCTGTTTTCCCATTCATGTCCTTTGTCTGTTACAGGATTCCATCCAGCTCCAGTGTTGCATGTAACTGTCATGTCTCCGCGTCTCCTTCAATCTGTGACAGTTCCTAGGTCTTTCTTTTTCTTTCATGGCCTTGCCACTTTTGAAGAGGAATGGTCAGGTGTTCCACAGACTATCCTTCAATTTGGGTTTGTGTATTGTTTTTCATGATTCGATTGTAGTTGTGTAATTTTGGCAAGAATGTCTCAGAAGTGATGTGTCCTTCTCAGAGCATTATGCCAGTGGGTACATGAGGTTGATAGGGCTCATTGCTGGTGCGTTTTCCTTGAACACGGGTGAAGGTATGTCTGAAAGGCTTTTCCACTGTAAAGTTATTATGTTTCCTTTTGTAATCAATAAATATGAGGGAGATACTTTCAGATTATACAAATATTTTGTTTTTCCTCAAACTTTTGCCCACTCATTTTGGCGTCTTTTTTTTTTTTTTGCTCAGGCTGGAGTGCAGTGGCACAATCTCAGCTCACTGCAACGTCTGCCTCCCAGGTTCAAACAATTCTTGTGCCTCAGCCTCCTGAGTAGCTTGGACTACACGTGTGTGCCACCACACCTGGCTAATTTTTATATTTTTAGTAGAGATGAGGTTTCACCATGTTGGCCAGGCTGGTCTCCAATTCCTGACCTCAAGTGATCTACCCCCCTCAGCCTCCCAAAGTGCTGGGATTACAGTTATGAACCACCATGCATAGCCATTACTGTGGAGTTTTAATGGTGATTGTTTGTTTCTTTCTTCTATATTTATTAAATGAAGTTCTTTTGTAAGGAGGAGCTATGTCTTATTGCTAATTTTCTTATTTGGTTTCTTATTTATATCAGAATAGATTCATGTATTCAAAAACCACAATTACTTTTGCACCAACCTAATTTTTTAAAATACTATGTATTATAATTCAGGATTATTGTTATTTATTTTATTGTGAAAATTGTTTCATCTTTGGCCTTTATGGTTTGGCCTTTCAGGTTGGTTTTTATGCCCTTTCAAGAGGGTCTCATCCATTTTTGAGCACTTCTTACTTTTGGGTGCAAGATACTCCAGGATCACATTGCGGTTTTCCTGTCCAGACCTAGAATTAACCACTCCTTCAAGGAGCCTTGGTTCTTTTACTGGAGAATGATGTTCAGAAACCAAGATCAGGGTGCTGGGTGTGCTCATAGCCACTGGGGTGCCATTGATCAGGAACATTTTCCCCCTCTAAGTTTTTTTTTTTTGTTTTTGCTCCCACCTGTCATATCGCGCCTAGAATTCTGGGTCTCCTATAAGCTTGTGTAATCAAAGCCAAGTCATCCTGATACACTCCAGCTACCTCAGAGATGGACTGCTGAATCTGGAAGGTTGTGGAGTCTCCTGTTAAAATGCAACCGTGCCTGGATTATAGGATGATGTGATGATGTAACACTAAGTGGAAATAGGTTCCCTGTGAAGGAGAGGAGCAGTCCAGGGCTGAGGACAGCCATGGCCTTGGGGGCGGGAGGGGGGCATTAAAGAGAAGGTGGGTAATCATCTGTAGTTGTTCTATCTTGAGCACTTCCCTAAGGGTAAATCTACCTTCAGTCCACCTTTTTACATTTCCCATACAGAGAGCAGCCCTCTTTCATTCTTTCTTTTGGGAATGTGCAAAGTATGTGAGTATTTTGGGTCAGAAAGTTGCTGAGGACAGAGTATTAGCAAAAATACCTAGGGAATCCTTCAGTTACCTATTTTGAGCCCACATAGGCCTCGATATCCACTTTCCAAAATGAGTTTCCCTGTAAAAGTCTATCCTAGACTTGACCTACTGCTATAATTCTGGTCCTTTAATTGATCTCTACTCTTCTCTTCTTTCTCATGTGCATTTGATCAACTATAAACTTCTGATAATCTATACTTCCTTTCTTCTTTGGCTTCTGACCACCTTCCAAGGTTGGATTCCCCCACACTGCACCCCTTTCCTCCATCCCAACCCTCCAACATCCAGTGGATGGTCAGAGCATTTGTATTCTGAAGGTCCAGGTGAAAACCAAGGGAATACCCATACATCTATCAAGGAGGCTCATTCCCAGCTTTGGAGATGGAGGAAGAAGAGGTGAGGTGGGAGGAAGAGGGGCAAATGTGACAGAATTGGAACAATGCTAACGATTTGCTGTTCCTCTTGCTGAATTCTGATGCCCCAGAGTCCTGCTGCAGCCCCTGAAGGCTCTCTGGGCACTGGCACCTCGGGGATCTGAATGGCTTACCTGCTGAGCAAAGGTCCTCCACCCTGCTAAGTCTTGGGCTATTTGAAAAGCACACTGTGTGGCTCTCTTTCCTGGAGACTAGTGACAGCACATTAGTCTGTCTGACTCTGTTGGAAGGAGCTGGCACTTTGAATTATCAAGTGTCTCTATGAATAGGAGAGGACAGGGGCTCTCCCACTTGGCATTTGTAGTGGCAAATCATGTCTTGGCAAGCTGTCAGGATTCTCAGCACTGACAAAGTGCTGGGGAAAGAAGACCAGCCAGCTATCATTTATTTATGCTTTCAAAGGGCTCTGGAAGCACAGGTAATGATGGGGGTGAAGGACAAGCCCTGTCATGTATTAATAAATAGGAAGCTGTTCACTGGGAGGAGGGCTCTCCTTTCAGATGGTACATATGGACTAATAAGGCTCCCTGTGGCTCCAGGCCTGGACCACCTAATGACTTATTAGTCAGAGGAAGCAAATGATATTTCTCCCCCAACCCCTTTTCAGCAACTTTGTCTGAAGAACTTGAAGGATTTTCATTAGCAAGTTCTTTAAAAGAAGGCAGACATGGTATTACGTGGCAGGGACCCAGAACTTATGCTTGGGGGCTGGATTTTAAAAATAAACTAAATGAATTAAAAACCTTTATTGGATGTCCATGAAATGCCAGACACTGAGCTAGGCACTGGGGACACAAAGATTAGAACAACGGTCCCTGGCGTGTAGTTTGCTGTTGACCCAGTTATTCCGGGTCAAGGGCAACATTTGTGCAAAGGCTACTGGATCAAGTTGTCTGTGAGTAGTTTTAGAGTGTTTGTGTACTCAGGGGAGATTGAAAATAAAAGTAATTCATAGCCCATTTTTCAAAGGGTGTATGGATTGATAGGGAAGGCAGAAAGAAACATACTTGATATGGTGGAAAGATACTTTAGTGGAGACTGAGGCAGCAGGACTTTGAAGAAGGGAGAGGCAAGTGCAGGCTGGAGTTTGGAGAAGGTCATGAGGAAATAGTGGGAGATGCATTTGTGAAGAGGGGACGTGATGGGGGAGGGCAGGGCCTCCAGAGCCAGGCCAAAGAATTGAACATGACATGGTGGGGGATAGGCAGCCCCTGAAGGTTTAGAAAGGAAGGGGGATGCGTTAGTTTCCTGGGGCCGCCATAAAAAAATACCACAACCTGCGTGCCTTAATACAATGGAAACATACTGTCTCACAGCTCTGGAGGCCAGAAGTCAGGAATCAAGGTGTTGGCAGGGCCACGCTCGCGGAGACTCTGAGTGGAATCCTTCTTTGCCTCTTCCTAGCTTCTGGTGGTGGCCTTCAATCCTTCACATTCCTTGGCTTGCAGTTGCATTGCTCCAGTCTCTGCCTCCATCTTTACATGGTGCCTTTCCTATCTTCACACTGACTTCTGATAAGAACACAAGTTGTATTGAATTAAGAGCTCACCAGCTCACCCTACACCAGTATGACCTCATCTTGTTAATTACATCAGCAATGACCCTATTTCCAAAGAAGATCACATTTGAGGTACTGGGGCTTAGGACTTCAACACATCTTTTTTGGGGACACAATTCAACCCATAGCAAGGGTAAGTTGGTACGTCGGGTGTTGGTGAGATTAGTCTGAATGGAGTATGCTGATGACTGAGTGGAAGGACTTCCTGCTGGGGATAGGGCAGCAGTGTGAATGGAGAGGTAAGGTTGGCCGTGGTGTGGGTGGGTTATGAAAGAAATGCCTGCAGGTGAAGGTGAAACAAAGAGAATAGTCACAGTTGAAATACAGGTTTTAAATCTCTGTGATTAAAAGAATGATACTGTGACGTGCATTTAATTAATTTAGTAAGCATTACATTTAGAAGGAAATAAATGTTTCCTTTGCGTGAGTAGGAGGACTGTGAAGATTGCAAGTTTAGCTTTGGATGTAGAAAGTAGTTGGAGGAAGCCGTGTGCGGTGGCACATGCCTGTACCCCAGCACTTTGGGAGGCTGAGGCGGGCAGATCAGGAGGTCAGGAGATAGAGATCATCCTGGCTAACACGGTGAAACCCCGTCTCTACTAGAAATACAAAAAGTTAGCTGGGCGCAGTGGCATGCACCTGTAGTCCCAGCTACTCAGGAGGCTGAGGCAGGAGAATCGCTTGAACCCGGGAGGCGGAGGTTGCAGT
>NW_012115154.1:3984764-3991157 GCF_000951035.1 Colobus angolensis palliatus
AAAAAAAAAAAAAAACATGCTTGACTCCTTTAGTAAGTGATATGGCCTGGCTGTGTCCCCACCCAAATCTTACTTTGAATTATAGCTCCCATAATTCCCATGTGTCATGAGAGGGACCCGGTGGGAGATAACTGAATCATGGGAGCAGGTTTTTCCCGTGCTGTTCTTGTGATAGTGAGTAAGTCTGAAGAGATCTCATGGTTTTAAAAAGGGGCATTCCCCTGTATATGCCCTCTTGCCTGCTACCATGTAAGATGTCCCTTTGCTCTTCCTTCATCTTCCACCATGATTGTGAGGCGTCCCCAGCCAAGTGGAACTGTGAGTTCATTAAACCTCTTTCCTTTGTAAATTACCCCCAGTCTCGGGTATGTCTTTATTAGCAGCATGAGAACGGACTAATACAGTAAGTCTAGTTGAAATTGGGCTCACGGTGCTGCTCATCAAGACCTTGCATTATTCTGTGGAGGTCTGGGTGGTCTTAATTATACCTTATTAGACCCATTAAGCATCCTCAGGAGAGGGAAGCAGGGGACGATGAGAATCTTTATATTTCATTTTTATTGGATGATGATGTGGTTTGGCTTTGCGTCCCCACCCAAATCTCATCTCAAATTGTACTCCCCATGTGATGAGGGAGGGACCAGGTGGGAAGTGATTGCATCATGTGGGCGCTTCCCCCCATGCTGTTCTTGGGATAAGGAGTGAGTTGTCACACAATCTGATGTTTTATGAGGGTTTGGCAGTTCCTCTTTCTCTCTCCTGCCACCTTGTGAAGAAGGTCTTTGTTTCCCCTTTGCTTTCCGCCGTGACTGTAAGTTTCCCGAGGCCTCCCCAGCCTTGGGAGCCAAGTTCACGTGTGGAACTGTGAAGCAATTAAATCTCTTTCCTTTATAAATTATCCAGTCTTGGGTGGTATCTTTACAGCAGTGTGAGAACAGACTAATACAGATGGATATAGTTATAGTTACCGGTGTTAGAATTATCTCTGGGCCTCTGGGAAACACTTTACAACTCAGTCAACTGTGAGCACAAGAAACATGGACAAGTTTATTAGGGATGCAAATTCATCTGTATGCTAAGGACTGACGTCTCAATGTGTGCAGGGGAGAACATAACAGTTTGGAGGAAGGAAGTGCGCCTCCTCGGTGGCCAGCCCGAGCACGCCTCCTGCAGCCCAGCATCCTGTGTTTGGAACCTGCTTCCATGCCATCCCCTTTGACATAATGAGCCCACAGCCTTATGAAAGCATACTTGTGCTTTCTCCTTATAAACAACTTCAGAGGGAAAGAGTGGGAGCAAAATACAGACATGATTTTTGGCAAAATGGTTGTCAAGTTGATTCACTACGTGCAAAACTCTAAACAAAATCCTTTCCTAAAAATGGGTCAGGAAACAAGAGGCAATCCTTAACCAAAATAAAGAACTGTGGCAAGAGAAAATTAACAATAAATAAAGATACTTTCTCTTTGTTTCATCCTTTCTAACTTAGCAGGCATATTAAGTAATGTATTTGACTCTTGTAATAAAAATCATGACTATTTCAGGAAAATGGAAATAAATTTCATCAAATGAGAATGTTCTGGGCCAGAGGTATGTGATTTTTTAAAAAAAAATCCACTAATTTTTTTTTCTTTTTTTTTTTATTATACTTTAAGTTCTAGGGTACATGTGCACAATGTGCAGGTTTGTTACATACGTATACATGTGCCATATTGGTGTGCTGCACCCATTAACTCGTCATTTACATTAGGCATATCTCCTAATGCTATCCCTCCCCACCACTCACAGTAGGACCCAGTGTGTGATGATCCCCTTCCCGAGTCCAAGTGATCTCATTGTTCAGTTCCCACCTATGAGTGAGAACATGTGGTGTTTGGTTTTCTGTTCTTGTGATAGTTTGCTGAGAATGATGGTTTCCAGCTGCATCCATGTCCCTACAAAGGACACAAACTCATCCTTTTTATGGCTGCATAGTATTCCATGGTGTATATGTGCCACATTTTCTTAATCCAGTCTGTCACTGATGGACGTTTGGGTTGATTCCAAGTCTTTGCTATTGTGAATAGGGCCACAATAAACATACGTGTGCATGTGTCTTTATAGCAGCATGACTTATAATCCTTTGAAACCCACTAATTTTTAACCAGTAAAACTTCCTTTTGAAGTCATGCCTTTTCAACTTTCTGAAATAAAGGAGTTTAAACTTTTAAAGGGTAACCTACCTGGGTCACACAACCAAAACATTCTGCATGTGGTTTGGTTATCCTCAGAGATGAATTCCTTGTTCTCAGCACCATCAAAAACCACAGTAATACCTTTTCCCCTGGCTGTGGTCAAGGGGTGGCAGCTATCCAGGTTTTAACTGGGGTTTTTATTGATTATTACCATTATGGAAAGAATTGCTAATAATGACATGAATTGAGATTTAAACTCATAGCTATGGAACAAGATGCACTATAGGATTTATGCAATGGTACATTCAAAAAGAAAAGGAAGGAGTGAGAAAAAAATTGAAAACCAATCCCTGTTACCCCTGTACTTGGGGAGATGAGGAGATACTGGAAAACACAGCCTCTTGGTGTGACAAAGCCCGGGGACCACGTTCCTGTTCTGTAAGAGAGTGAAATGCAGGTGCAGCTCTCTTCCTGGATCTGAAGTATTATTAGGTCGCTGCAGAGACCTGGGAGGGCTGGGCTTCTGTCTCCTGTGTGGTCCCATGAGGGCAGTCCAGTTAGAGAGCTCTGGAGTAGAACCCATCAGTGTGGGGACCCGCTGCTGGCCCCTGATGAGCGGGTGCACCACAGCACAGAGCGATGGCTGGGGACCTCGTTTCTCGGGCCACCCGAGTGCACTAGCACTAGCAAGGGCAGGCCATTCCCCGGACGCTTGCTTAACCTTTCCTCTGGTCCCAATGCTGCTGCCATCTGCCACTTTCCCTCTCGTCGCTCAGCCTGCGTCAATGTTGCAACTCCATAAACTGAAATACGAAAGAGATTTAACCAAGTGGAGCTTAGCTCTCTGAGGCTACAACATTGCATTCAAATGCAAACACTGCGAGAGGCACACACCTGAGGAAGTCGTAGGCACTTACCCTCCAAGAGCAGGTGGCTCCTCTCTGCCATCCCATCTAGTTTGTCTGTTTCCTTACAGCACACATCATGACTTGTAATTATTTTATTTACAAATAGACTTTTTTCCCCCTCTCCTACTAGGAAATACGCCCTACGTGGCAGGAGTCATATCAGAAATGCTGTATTTATTTGCAACATCTGTAGTGCCCACAACAGGGTCTGGCACACATTTAGACACTCCATGGATATTTCTGTTTCTCTCTCTCTCTCTCTCTCTTTTTTTCTGTGACAGAATCTCACTCTGTTACTCAGGCTGGAGTGCAGTGATGTAGTCTTGGCTCGCTGCAACCTCTGCCTCCCAGGCTGAAGTGATCCTCCCTCCCTGGCCTCCCATATAGCTGAGACTGAAGGTGCACACCACCATGCCCGGCTAATTTTTTTTAATTTGTAGAGACTGGGTTTCACCATGTTGCCCAGGGTGGTCTTGAACTCCTGGGCTCAAATGATCCACCTGCCTTGGCCTCCCAAAGTGCTGGGATTGCAGGCGTGAGCCACTGCACCCAGCCATGAATATTTGTTGAATGAATGAATGAGCTCACAATGTAGAGGCTGACTATCCTCATCATCTACCTCCATTAAATGCATTACAAGCTGAAATGGCCCAAGTTTGTTTTGTAGCTGTATTTTTTTTTGTAGTTGTTTGTTTTGTAGCTGTATATAGTAGAAATTTTGGTTCCCTTTATTATTTATGCTCCACAAATTATGCCCCTTCTTTCCCTGCCCTTTAACTTTTCTCTTCCTTCTCAGTCCTGTATCTGGAGGCAATTTTTAGCTTCTGGGGTGACCATGGGCTAGTGTGGACCTCAAGGGAGCTGCTCTGAAATGACTGCACGGATCTGGGTTGAGAGAGGAAGTGCTGAGATGAAGTGAAACATGAAGTGTGAGGGACCCCATGCTGCTGTGCTGTTCAGGACGCCACCTGCATGCTCCTACGTGGCTGGCCATGGACAAGGCTCCCCTTGGCTTCTCTTCCTCCAGCAGGAAGGCCAACAGGCTTGTCCTGTGGTTAGCATGGGACTCTTGGTAAGGATGTCAGCACTGTGTCTTGGCTTTGTTCCACAATGTGCTGCCTGCTCTTTGCAACCCATAACTGCTATTTAAGCCACAATCTTTTCTCGTTATTACAATAATTTGCCTTAAAGTCACTGGCTTGTCAGTTACTTGGCTCATACCTGCTGTATTAGTCCATTTTCACACTGCTGATAAAGACATACCTGAGACTGGGTAATTTATAAAGAAAAAGAGATTTAATGGAATCACACAGTTCTATGTGGCTGGGAAGGCCTCACAATCATGGTGAAAGGTGAAAGGCACGTCTTACCTGGTGGCAGGCAAGAGAGAATGAGAGTCAAGTCAAAGGGGAAACCCCGTAAAAAACCATCAGATCTGATGAGACTTATTCACTACCATGAGAACAATGCGGAAACCACCCCATGATTCAATTATCTCCCACTGGGTCCCTCCCACAACACATGGGAATTATGGGAGCTACAATTCAAGATGAGATTTGGGTGGGGACACAGCCAAGTCACATCACCAGTAAGTCCCTGCTAGCCTTTGAATCCAGCAGGCAGAAAGAAAAATCTACAAGGACGTGAGAGACTCTGTTCTGTCTGGGTAGATACAGAGGGATAAAAAGAATTCCACAGAAAGAAACCCAAGAGTTGATTATTTACAGGACCTAACCATTCCTAGATAGAAGGCAAAGGATTTTTGTTATTTAATCTATTTTTCTTTCCTTCAAGAGTTTAAAGGAAAGGAAATCCTGGGTCCTCAATGGTATTTGCTTGGTATCTCATGGGTATCATTTTTTGGATCATTTTTAATATTTAGACATGTTTTCCTATAAGTGATGCTCCTAATTCCTCATCAGATGTCCATCAGCTAGGGTGCTGTGTAAGGTTATCTATTGTTGCATAAGACACTATGCCTACTTCTGGTGGCTTAATGTCACCTCTTTGTATTTGTTCACGGTCTGCAGTTTGGACTGAGCTCAGCTGCTGCTTCTCCTCCTGGTCTCACCTAGGATCACTCATGCTGCTACAGTTATCTAGGGGATTGACTGAGGCTAGATGGTTCAGGACAGCCCCACTTACATGTCCGGTGGTTATCTGGGGCTGTTGGCTGGGACACCTCAGGTCTCCGTGTGGCCTCTTCTGCAGTGTGACTCCAGACTTCGTTCCATGGTAAGATCCAGGAAGGCAAGCCCTAATGAGGAAGCACTTGTCAAGCTTCTCCCAGCTTCATGTTTGATGGGCCAAGCAACTCACACAGCCAAAATCAAGAGTGAATATACAAAGGGATTATGTAAGGACACAGATACCCATAGGCATGATTCACTGGGGACCAGTATTGTAACCGTCTACTTCAGGCATAAAGAGTGGTGTGTTATTCATGGGTTTGGCCTTTCATATGCTTCAACTAACTCATTACATTCTTTCATGATTTTGCTAACCCTTCTGTAATGAGGTGCCGGCCAATCCGTGGGAGTATTTCTCAGCCTATGCCTTCTAAACATCTATATCTTGGGGTCAGCAAACTTTTTCTGTGAAGGGCCAGATAATAAATATTTTGGGCTTTATGAACTACAGTATCTGTTGCAACTGCTCACCTTTGCTGTTGAAATGTGGAAGCAGTCATAGGTAATATGTAAGTGAATGAGCATGGCTGTGTTCCAATGAAACAAAATAGACAATGGGTCAGATTCGGCCTGTGAACCATAATTTGTCAATTCTTGATTATACCACAATTTTATAGACTGTCAAAAATTATTTATTACACTAAAGTATTGTTACTTCTCAAACTTGAAAATTAAATGTTGTCTTTGTAGAATCTGATTTCATCCAGATCAATGCATAAGATTTTTTCACCTAATTGTTTAAAATCATAAACAAGTCCATATAATATTTTCCAAGTATCTTTTAAAGAGTCTTAGAAAAAGCTGTGTTCATAGGATAAAATTTAATTAGTTGGTTCAGTGAGAGTTGGAGAGGCAATACAAGTGTAGAAAGCACAAACTTTACAGCCAGACTGCCTGACTTTACCACTAACTAGTTGTGTGACCATAAGCAAGTCACTTAACCTCTCTTTTTAGTTTGATCATCTAAAAATAGGGATGGCAATATTCCCACCTCATAGGATTATTAGGAAGATCAAATGAGTCAGTTCACACAAAATATTTGGAATGGTCCCCAGATCATAGTAAATGTTCAGTTAAAATGGTGAAACAAACATCAAAATGTCATAAAACCCTAACTCCCTT